>NW_025335954.1:6823085-6883479 GCF_004798865.1 Varanus komodoensis
TCATGGACCAAAATTTAAGTGCAAGGGTAGGGGGTGAAATTTGTGTTAATCCCGGAGCTGCTCTGTCTCTCCCACCCCGATCCTGTTAGGATAATGTACTGACACAAGCAGATTGCAATGCCAGGGTTGGGTGAGTCGGCGTGGTTTGGCTGGGTGGACTACTTCAAGTGGACCATGCTAGCTACACATACAAATATACACATACATACCATTTCTCTGCAAATCTGTATCCTGTTTTGCCTTCTGCTATTGCTCATGTAGCCACTCTCTGTTCATTGCAATGAATTGCTGCTAGATAACAATGGGACAAATCCAGCTTTTAAAAACTCTGAGTAGATCTATTGAGGAACCCTATGGAGTAAGTTTTGCCCAGTGGCTCTTAACACCTCAAACTGGCACCATCTGGAAGCTTATTTGTGGGTAGGGAGAGGAGGCTGGCACTTGCTGCCTTTTTGGAGCCTGCCACTGAGCTAAGCAAGCTTGCTTGTGTTCCTTCGCCAGACACACAAAATACTGTGCTTGGGTGGCCGGGTGTCTTACTGTAGCCCTCCATTTGAAGGCATCTTCTCTCTGATGTACTGTCTAGTCTAAGTCTGGTTTAAAGATAAGAACTGCCAGAAGGAAGGACTGGGTGTTGAAGCTGATCAACACGTCTCACTCAAACAGCAAACTGAGCAGGCCAGCTGGCTACCCGGTCAATCTTCTCCATGAGGTTTTGCTGCTTTGTATTTCTGTTTCAGCGACAGCCCTTACTTCAAATTTTTCACCTTGGCACACATATTTACATATGCAAATGTCATGCACATTAGTGTCCTCTCTTTTGGGGGATGTGTGAGCAGCCACCCAGTTATGAACCATAACCCCATGAGAACGTTGGCAGTTCTCTTTCTCCAGGATATTGTTTGCAGATTCTCTTCTCCGACCTGCCTTGCTTTTTGTGCTTTCTCTCCCTTCCCTCAATTCCTAGACAAAAAGCAACAAAAAGCGCATCAAGTCTGGGGATGCTCCCTGTGATAGGTTTGCGTGAGCGCATTATGCTAACAGGATTGGGGTGGGAGAGACAGAGCAGCTCCAGGGGGTAATACAAATTTCACCACCCTGGCACTTAAATCTCAATCCATGAAAGGCCTATTAGTCTAATCACAGTGCTTCCCTGCCTTATATCAGCTGAAATAGCAGTTTTCTGTTCTCCCTGACAGATCAATAGCAGCAGGATAATAAATATGCCCAAGCACTTGTGTCCAAATTTAATTTCCATTACAAGGCCCAAGGAAAGCAGGAGCGATGGAGCCTCCGCCAGGGATGGGACACATCGCACACAGCACTCAGATTTTCAAGCTGTTTCATGCTTTTGTGACCGTGTTTGTGGGTTTTATGGTTTCTTTCTTTCTTTTTTCCTTGTCGCTTCTTGCAACGTCTTTATTAGACTCGGGGAAGGAAAAGAAATGTGATTATGGTGCGTCTGGAGGAAAACATGTGGTTACAAAAACACATTTCTTAACTAATTCTGGCTCCTGGAGTCCAAACACACATCATCACCTGCGCCAGCTAGTGCGTCCACACCCCAAATTACCCATTTGCACTACCCTGGCTCTTCCCCATCCCCAAAACCCTGAGAAGCTTCTGGTGAGCTCTGACATGCCGGAGCCAAAAGGAGGGCTCAGCTGCTCTGGAAGCTAATTTGGGGCCAGAGTGTACATTTCCGCTGCAACGGGGTGGGGCCAAAACCGGCGTTCCTCTGACACATTCTCTACCTTTCCCTACCCTGACGAATATTTAGGAATTATATGATGTGAGGCACCCCTGCTGTACCTTGAACTGAGTCTTCTGTGATTGGAGCTCCAGCACTTTTAGGCCCCTGCGGGCACGGCGCCTTTTGAAATGTCGTAGGTGCTGGCACAACACCTGGCGCAGTGCACCCGGCCAGCCCAGGCACGAAGCAGCACTTGTGCAGGCAGGCAGCCTGGTAAAGCTTAGAGGTAGAAGCTGAAGCCTGGCGGGAATGAGGTTAGAGTCCCCAAATGCAAACCTAGTTAGTCCTTCGAAGCCACAGTTGTCTCGCACAGCTTGGGATCAGCCCACCCTCTAAATCTCGCCCTCCGTCCTCCCAGCACAGAAGATCTGCTCACCTGTCATTCGTTTCCCGCTTTCCCCCAGAATGCCAGTACAAGGGGAGGCAATCAGCTGGGGCTGCACCAGAGGGAAAGTCGGCCGAATGGCTCAGCTGCTGCTCCAAGGAAGATCTTGCAGCAGTGGCCAGGACACCTCCGACAGGTATGGCTAACCAGCTGCACCCTCTGGCTACCTCCCTGGCGAGAGTGGCAATGGTTGCTCTCATGGAGCAGCTCTCTTGTTCTGACATTTCTACCCTAGTGGGTTGTATTGGCCTAGTTTGGACAACAGAACCAGCAACTGTGGCAGGGAGAAACCCTAGAAAAGATTGGTGTATTTTATTGTGGTTGACAGCCATGGTAAGTCACAATGGTCAGTCACCATGGCTGAGTTTGGACAAGATAACAAGCAGAGAAGCAGCTGACAATGGCAGATCACATGCTTTGCATGCCAAAGGTCCAGATTTTATTCTTTGCACCTATAGTTTAAACAAAGGGCATCCAGTCAACTGGAAAGGATCTCTTGCTAAGGTGAGAGGCAGTCCAGTGCAATGGATTAAATATTAGACAAGGATTTGAGAAGACTTGCGTTCTAATCGCATGCTCCAAAATGATTTCACTGGGTGATCTTTGGCCAGTGACCTTATGGGCTCCTTGTGAGGAACTGTACATCTCCCTGAGTGAGTTGAAAAGAAGACAGGATGAAAATGTAAGAAATAATGGCTATCCTGGCATAGCCCAGTGTTTACAAGACAGTGAGCTGAACAAGGACCTCACCAGTTCAACTCTCAACTCTGTTGTGAATTCATTAAGTGGTCTTCACTAAGCCACTCTTCTCTTGGACTCCACTATCCTGTCTTGCAGATAATAACACTGACCTACCTTGTGATAAGGGCTACAAGTAGAGAATGCACATGAAGCACTTTAAACACAAGGGCACACTTGTGCACACTTTAAACACAAATACAAACATTAACTATTAAGATGCCTTTGGGAAGCCCTTTGGCAATCCGAGCAGATCACCTGTGCTAGATTCATGGAACGCTGGCCAATTTCTGGTGGCCCACCAAGTGCCTGATGGTTCCTGGGCTGCTCACAAATAAAGCTGGACTCAGCTGACACTGGACTTGATCTCACAGCGCATTTATCTTCTTAAGCGAGAGTGCAAACTTAAGAGCACTTAACACAAATGAGTTATGCCTTAGCTGAGCCTTCTCCTTCTGGGTGCCCTCCATATGCATTGGACTACAAGTCCCAGAATTCCTATTTGCCATTCAGGTTGGAGCTGATGGGAGTTGAAGTCCAGAACATCTGAAGGGCACCAACTTGGAAAAGGCTGCCTGAACTCCTAATGGGTGAAGCAACGGGGCAGCACCATTGCATTCAGCTAATTTTGGTCCTCCATCAAGCCCCATCAGCTTCAATCAGCATGGCTACAGTCAGGAGAGATGGGAGTTGTAGCCCAAAACATCTGGAAGGCCACCAGTTCCCTGCCAATGCCCTGAGACATGTAGAGTACCTATGTATATGGGAGGGTATGTAGAGTGCCTATGTATATGGCCTGAGCTTTAAGCCTTTGTAGGGCTGCCTGGAACAGTGGTGGCTGCTGGAAAGGCTGGAACCCCCAAACCTTCAGCTTCAGCAGCATGACATGGCATCTTGCACTCCCTCAGCACTTATGGGGCAGAAAACCTTTCACACCATTAAGGAAAGATTCCGGTTCTTAAATTAATAAGTGGGATATAGGGTCATCCTAGGAAGAGGGGGAAAAAACAGGAGGAGGCCATTCTTGGAGAGCTCTTTTGCAGCTGGTAATGACCAGCACAGAGTCCTGCCTGAGGCCCCTGGGCCCAGCCCTGAGCTCGTTAAGGAAGTTAATGAAGGATGGAAGCTGGCAAAGCCCTTGGCTATTTGTTCAAATGCGCTCAAACTCCCTGTGTCTATTTATTGGGTCGCAGAGCTGTGGAAACTCTCTCCCTGCACTTTCCCTTCTGTCTTCCACCCTCCCTGTTGTGTTTGCTTAACTATACTATAAATGTCCTGAATTCTGTAACTAAAAGAGGTGTTGCAATGCTGAAAGGATCCTATAAGTTGATATCCCTCAGAGGAGGAGGGCCTCCCCTCCACACCCTGCCAGCTCATACTCTGTGGCATCAGAGGTTACTAAAAGAAGCAACAAAACTTTGAGTAATGAACTTGGCTTGAGCTTTGGTAAAGCCATTTCAGAGCTTTCCTTGGAAGAGCAGGGTGTATTCTCATGTATCAGTTATGTATTAAAGGTTGACTTAAGGTGTCTTCCAAATTAAAATAAAATTCCGCCATTTGGAGTCTCAAAACTCTATTGCACATGGATTCCTTCTCCTTACCAGCAGTAAACATCTTTGCTGGTCCTGGGCCTCCTGTCCTTTTGGGTTGGGCTAAAAAGACCCAGAAAAAGTATGGGTGTATGCCGGTTAGCCTGTAAGCAAGCACTATTTGTGGCATCAATCCATCATCCGCCCTGCCCACTGAGGTCCTCTGGGGATAACCTTCTGAAGTGTGCCTCTGTCAGATTAATGTCAACTACTCACAGGACCTTCTCAGTGGTTGCCCCTAAACTATGGAATGGCCTGGCATGAGAGATGCATTGGGTATCCCTGTTACCTTTCAGAGGAGTTAAAGTCATATCTCTCCCAAAGGTCTTTGTAGATCAGTTTTATTTAATATATTTGTTTTTGGTTGAAATTTTAACCATTGTTGGTTTTAATCTGTTGTACACTACCCAGAACCTATGGGGATTGAATGGTACGGAAAAATAAAAAATAATAATAAATAATTACTGGTGACAAGGCATGTCTGTTAAGCCATCAGGCTAAACTTCCCATTTTCTGGCTTTGTGGCACTTGAGACAGTATAAAATAACCTTAAATTTGGTCAAAAGTGGCAAGGTCTTTTTTAAATCATTGAATAGACAGAAGATATGTAAGTTGATATATGCCTCATATATTGATATGTGTACTATATATTTATAAATCTGACATTTCTCCTCACAGAAAGTCTGGGAGATGCCTGGCAAGCTTACTTAAACTGGTTTTAAGAGTCATTTGCTCTCTTCAAGATACTGTATGCCCAAGCGGAGCATTAGGGCATGCTAATGGCGAATTCCCAGACCACCCCTCACCTACAATTCCCATGGTTCTTTGTGGGAAGCCATGGCAGTTCACCATCTGATCTTGTGGGCTATATTCCAAGAAAGCATATGCCTGAATAACTGTGCCATCTTCCAGGTGCCACAAGACTCATTGCTTTTTCTTCTCTGCCTACATATGCATTTTCAATGTCTTGCCACAACCAAACAGTGTTTCAGAGAAAACTGATGACTTCGTGCTGGACTACCAAATGTGCCCCATAATAACTGAAGTCACTTAGTAAGGGGGAAAGTGGCACACTGAAGACCAAGGCAGGGAGCAGAAAATGGGTGTTTTTTGGGAGAGAGTGGAATGATTCAGCTCTTGTTGCCTGTGGGTTGAGTGCTTGTTTATTTTGTCTGTACTTTCATGTAACTCTATAAGTTGCAGTGTTCAGTCACCGCAGGGAGCTTGTGTTTCTGCTCCTAGTTTTGCCACTGGAGATGGGCAGGAAGGAAAAGTTTCCACAAATGAAACTTGCTTATTTTCACTCTCCCAGTAAAGGAAGCATCGAGGAGGTGGAGAACCCAAGAGAACAGAGCAAAACAGCGAATATTGCTTATCACACATTGTCCTGATCCCTTATTTCAGATTTGCCATTCCAAAATGTGACCGAATGTCCCTGAATCTGTGCCCCTCAGCTAGACATTCATTTATTTGGGGGAAATTTCACCTGCTTGTCCCTTGCCAGGAGAAGGAGGGTGTGCATAGCCCAAGGAGAGGTTGCTCCTAACAACTCAGTTGCCCTGGGAGACCAGAGGCATTTACATGCATTATCAGACCATGTGGGGATTTTGCATATGCTAACAGGGAGCACTGGTCCCTGGGCAGCCCCAGCTGGCTGCTCCATTTGATAAGGAAGGGGCTTGCTAGAGATAATAAAATACTGGCTCCATGATTCTGAGCAAGCCTTGTAAGGATGCAAGATACAGTCACTTCCAAATGACTTATTGCAAATTAACTTTCGGTCCGCCTGCCCCTTCAAGGCTAGGTTGTGCGCACACGTGTGCTTGTTTCAGAGGCACCAAAGGAAATTGGTGCAGCATGTCATGGGAAGGTGTAAAGCAGGGGTCTCAAACTCAACTTCCCTGGGGGCCGCTGGAAGTAGAGGCTGGGTGAGGCTGGGCCGCATCGAGTATCCCACCACCGCGGGGGTGGTGGGCCGCTCATCCGGAGGCCGGCCTGGGCGCCGCTGGTGCTTTGAAGCTGCAGGCCCCTCCCCCGTGCCCCGCCCGTCCCGGCAACTGGCCCGCGGGCCGCGAGTTTGAGACCCCTGGTGTAAATGGTTTGTCTGTAATAAATGAAGTTAAAGCAGTGAGCAGGCGTGATTGCCACATCTCCTCACCCTCATTAACATCTGTCCAAATATTTAGAAAGTTATCCTTCCATTGAGGTTGGCATGTGGGGCTTGTGGAAATTGTTGGGAAAATTTGGATAAATCCTGTCAGAAAAGCATTGCTTCTGTGTGCTTTTGAAATTATAGAATCAATCCTGTACTCCCTTCTCAAACCAGACTAAGTCACTGTTTCAAATGGCGTCCCTTCCACGTTCCTTTCTCTCACCTTTAGCTGTGGGCTACAGTAGACAGGCCATTTAGTCCAAATATACATTGTAAATAATCATTGTTGGAATTCACAGTTTACAAGGAAGTATCTTCCTAGCCCAGAGGGCTTCATGTGCCCTGATCATTCAGAATGTCTAGAGTCTAGATAAGGTTATGAGTTCATGAATAGTTTCTCAGTAGCTTGAATTTACATGTCTAAGCAGACCTGGAGATGGGTTCAAGTTACTCAACTAAAGTGTCAATACACTGCAATTAGAAAAATTGTAATCTCATTGTCTCTGTATGATTGACTGACATTTCTTTATCTGTTCTGTATGTGATGACCTCAGAACCTTATTGTAATGTCTGCATTCTGTCATCAATTGCCCTGTACCTGGGAGGGAATAAATGCCCTGTAATGGTATTGAAGCTTTGCAGCAGAGTTTACCTCTGCCTGACCAGTAATGCATTATTGTGAGTGTACTGCAGGAACCTGGGTAATGCAATAAAGCCAAGATGGTCTGGACATTTGATCTTTCCCACGAACCTGAGTTTTATTTCCTCTTCTCAAATTGAGATTCCGGGATTCTGACAAAATCAAAGCCAACAAGATCTTTTGTGAATCTTGTGAATCTTCAATACCCCCCAGAGAAAGCTTCTTGGACCAATTCAGAAGAACACCATGATTGAACTTTTATGTCCATCTGCACCTCACCCCAATTATGAATTGGGCTGTAATAGCTTGGGAGGGGACAGGCAGAGGGGCCTTTCCTGTGAGAGGATGGGTTGGATACCCTCACCAGACAGTCTTCTATGCCTCCTCTCTTCCAAAAATTACAGGAGCTTTAAAGAGGGCACACCGCATATCCAAGCTTCCAGCCTGAGACCTGGTCTTCACTTCAAGCATGCCTGGGAGTAACCATTGCTGTCAGGACGCAAGGGGAATGGAATTCCCATCCTCCTTAACCCCAATGGGTACTGCCACAAGCACGCTTTTGTGCCTCAGCCCTGCCAAAATAACTTGGTAGTGCACATCCCCCCCCCCGCCCGGCCACCCTCTCTGTTGGTGCTGACCAGTGTTGTTTTCAGCTTCCAGGCTCAAGTCCTAGACTGCTGTTTGCTTCCCAGTTTAGCACTTCCACGTACCTGAATAAAAACTGTTGCCTAAGGCTTATTTTGCTGTTTCTTTGTGCCCCTGCCTCAGTCATCAAATGTGATCCTGTCTTAGTCCTAATGGGCAACTACTAGCACAGTCTCAAGCCAGGCCAGGCCTAAGCATAACAACAACAACAACAGCCGCCACCCCCACCACCAGTCTGGAGTCCTGTTAGACTCCTGCCATGCATAGATTTGAGCATGACAGCAAGTTTAGCTACATCCTTGATCTCTCTCAGTTGTGTTGCCAGGTTGTGTGTTTGGCCTGATATTGCGTCCTCCCAGCACCCCAATGGACCCCCAGGAATGCAGAGCCTTTATCCAGTTTCTTGTCCCACCCTTTGACCTCCCCCTCAGTGACCTGGAAAACCTAGGATGCTTTTTTAAACATCCCATTACAAGTGCACAGGCTGAGATGGAGTTATTTAGGGCTGTGGTGGGGAACATTTAGGGTCCCATGTGTGCCCCTGCAACCAATGACCCCACTGGAGCTGGGGAAGGGCAAGCTGCCTCTCCACCTGAAGCAAGAGAGCACCAACACCCCAGTGCCACATCACTCCTCTCCTTGCCACTTCCTGACACCCCAACCACTTCTCCCCTGCATGTGTCCCATGTCCCCCCCCCCCCCACAACCTACCCAGCTCCATTCTAGCTATCTAGAGGGCCATGGTCTCATTTGGCAATTTGAGAAACTGGGCTGAGCACCACCACAAAGTGGCTGCTGTGGGAAGTGTTGTAAAGGACACTAGGGACAAGGCAGAGGCAGGTCTGGGCCCCAGTAAACTAAACAAACTCTTTGACCCCCACAGTTCTCAATATCAGAAGAAGCCTATTTCCCAACAGCTGTCAATAAGAAAATGTGTTTGTAATAATAAACAAGATGGGTGCATTGGAGCCCCCTAGTGGGAGCCAGGAAAGGGGCCTGGTGACATGTTGGTGCTCCTGGGCTCCCAGTGCACCATCCTTATCAAGCATTTTGGTTTTTCCATTCTTAGCGGGATGCAGGACCCTAGTATTCCCGTGGGCAAGGGCCAACGTGGGTAGCATCTTGCCCAAGGCCCCAAGGAAGTCTTTAGAAGAGCTGCATCTTGTAAGGAAATGCCAGATGGTTTTCTCTAAGCTGCTCTGTGGAGATAGCTTTCTCTGGGTCCTTCTCATTCAATCGGTGGTTCTGTCCTACCTACCAGGAAGGTGTGCGAGTGGCATGTGCAGGTGTGTCTTTTCCAGGAATCTTCTCAGCATTTATTCTAAGTGGCTCTGGAATAGAAGGTGCACCTTTGCACCCCTACATTCTTAAATACCAAATCTTCCAGCAACTGAGGTGCTTGCATCACCTCTGTCTTCAGGCCAGTCTTCAGTCTCATTTGAAAGTGAGTTTAAATAAAATAAAAGCCAGAAGGATCAACCTTCAGCGGCGGGGAAGTTGGATGCTGAATCCCTTTTTAGCTTACACAGATCATAGAATAATCGGAAGCGCCTGCCTGGTGTGATTGCATCTCAGCCCCCCCCCCTCTGCTTGCTGGGGCTGGCTGCTTATTTCTGGGTGCCCCCCCGCCCCGTGATACAAATGTAATTGTTTTTTGTCCAGAGGGGAACGGTGTGAAAATAAGAATCTGAGGTGACCGTGTGTGTTTTATTTGGGCTGTTATTTTTCCTCGCCGTTTTCAATGCATTAAGAGTAGCATATTCGTCGCCTCAATAATCTCCCTCTATTATTGCAAAAACCACGGTGTCGGGTCCCATTACATCAAAAGAACCTTTGGTGGTGCTGGTGGTGCTGGTGGTAGGATTCTTCATTTTTCTCTTTTGCACAGGGCGGGGAAGGGGGTGGTGAAGAAGAGGCAATGAAAATAAATATTACATGAATTAAGTTCAAAAGCACCCCACCGCCACCCCGTACGTGTGCTTGCTGGGCCCTGGAGCACATGTGGGGAATTGACAAAAGCGTTTTTGCAATGCGCAGATGGTAGGGCTCGGCATTAGCCTCTCTATCCCCCCCTTCCTCCTTCCACTCTCAATTCCCATCTGGCTACCAAATGGACTGTCCTGGGAACCATCGCCACATTGGAAGTTCTGCACCTCATATGAGCAATGAGGAAGCTGGCTTAGAAGAGGTGTGTGTGGGCGCTTCAGATGGTTTTTAATTTAGTGCAATTACACACACATACTATAACAATATTTTCTGGGATCCTCACAGAATGAGATGGGTCCCTGAGCTTTAGTCTTGGACAAAATTCCTAGGGAGCAAGCTAACGATGCTGCTGAATTCTTCCTCTGACTCTGAAATCCCACATGCTGGGTAGCGTAGAAGCATGTTCACTCATTCATTCATTACATTTCTATACCACTCAATAGCCAAAACTCTTTAGGCAGTGTACAAAGATTAAAAACCTTGGAAATACAATATTGTACATAATATAAAAAGCTTTTAGATATATGAACAAAAACCCACACACGCACTCACACACACACTCACTCTAAAATCTAAACAATTTTAACACTCAGTGGAAGGAAATCCCTAGATCTGATCAAAAACCTTATCATATACTGCCAAAAACCCTGAGAATAGAGGAAGGCTGACACCTGGGGCTGGAAAAGTAATGAAGATGGAAGCAGACGGGCTTCATAGCAGAGATCCTTCTATAACTAGGGGATGGGACCATTAAGAAGGTCCTCCGCCTTCAGAATGAACTGGGATGTATTGCCTTCTGGTAGATATTGGGCCCGTCTCTCAGACCACTGCAAGACCCAGTTGTTGCCCTCTTTGCAAGCCCGTATGATGCTCCAGTGGGGGTGGAAATGTCTGAAAGATTCAGATCTTTTGGGTTTCAGGCCTATGCAGAGTGGAGTTTAGAATCCACTCTGGAGAAGTGGGTGTCACAGAATGGAAAACTTTGTGTCACTGGCACTTTGGGGAGCAGAACCATTAAAGAAACCATTTGCCTGTCAGCTCAAATATCAGACAGCAGAGAGAATCAGGTCTGTCTGGTTCTTCTTGGTTGGAGGCAGTCTGGAGTTCACAGGCGGATTTTATATTTTCAGAAAGAGAGGATCTACAGTTGTCTGAGGCTTTCTTCCCAGTGGTTCTAAAGGCACTGGAATCATCACAGCACCTGGCAGGAGTGATGGCTCAGGATCTGGGCTGCTCTGGAGGCCAGAACCAGAACAACCACTACCATAGTCACAGGATCAGTCCCAGGCCCTGCTGGAGCTCTCAGCCTCCTGATGAGCACCAGCTGGGAGACCAGGGGAAGCAGTCTAAAAGAGCAAACGCTTCCTTCCAGAAATAGCTCAACAGTCAGGTCTCTCTGCTTGCTGTAATGCCTGCATCTTGCCTGAACCCATCTCCTGCCTTGCTGTCCCACCTCAGCAACACGGGTCTTCTTGCTGGCTGTGCTATGGACCTCCTCCTGCACCTTTCCTGACCCTTGCTGTGTTCGGTTCCTCTTGAATCCTGCCTTGCCTTGTATCATGCCTTACCATGTTTTCTTAGCAATGCCGGTTTGCTTGCTAGCCACAGTTCAACATCTTACCTGCATCTTACCTGACCCTTGACATGTATTTTGCCTTGCCATGTATCCTGCTTCAGGGTAACTGCACCTCTCTTTGTCTTCATATTCTTGACTCTTGGCTTGCTCAATACCGTGTCCTTTTTCTGCCCTGATACATACTTCTGGTTCCTTACTTCAGCCTGTACCATGACCATGACTTGGACTTGCCATTAAGGCTTGCCTTGGATGTTGGATTCTGCCTTGTCTTGCATTCTGTTGTCCTGGACCTGGTGCCTGTCTTGTGCCCTGCTGCCCATGCCCCAGGCCTTGCTCCTGATAGCAGGTTTCTGAAGGCCCTCGGGCAAGACCTTTCAACAGATTTCCTCCCTGCATGAGCTTGCCTTCCCTCTGCCATGGTCACTAGCTACTCTTGCTCCACATCTTCTTTCTCATCATTGCTACCGCTTCCTTCCTTGAGAGACCATGATGCAAACAAGCAAGGGCATCTGCTGCTGTGCCTCGCCATCATTGTCGCCTGGACCAGAAGGGGAGGTAGCAGAACAGGCAGGTGGCAAGGGTGGACACAAGCAGGTCAGATGGCTCTTGTGAGTGGGCCTTGCTGGGATTCGGCCGCTCGGTAGATGTCCAGTTCTCTTGGTGCTCGACCTTGGCCTTGCCTGGCAGAGCCCAGTTGGAATGTCTGCAAATGTTCTCCACCTCCTCTGAAGACGCCAATGCTGCAGACAATGGGCAGGGGTTCATATAATGGCACCCCATCTTGGTAATTCACCATGAGCCACTAAGTGCCAAATTGTGTCATCTGGATTTGGGTGATACAACCAGCAATTCCAACAGGGACAAACACTAGAACACACCTTTGTGATTCTGTGTGGTCAACACCTATGGTAAATCACAAGGGTTTGCCATCATGGTTGGGTTTGGACAACATGATAGACTGTCAGACATAACAAGCAAAGGTTGTTTGTTGCATTGTGTGATCCTAGTCATTCCATCTACAACATCTAGTCAAACTTCCTTCCCCTCCATTTGCCCCCTCCTGTATACCCTGCTTTTGGAAATATCTTACCCGATAAAGGGATCTGAAGATCTCAAAAGCTTGCATGTGTTTTGTGATATTCAAGTAGACCTAATTCAGATACTACACTATGTGGAGTGTGAATTTTTTCTTGTGGCCAACTTGACAGCCTTTGTAATGTTTATATATCTGTCTCTCTGCCCATCTGACACATTTGTTTCTCAAGCTTCCCACAGAAAGCTCAGGGAAGCATACATGGTAAATTAGCAATGCAGGGTACCAAACAAAAACATTTTTTTCTGAATGGAAATTAGCCCAAACCTCTCTGGGTTAGTGGGTTCTCTGAAAATTCCCTGAAGACAGTGCTCCTTAACTTATCTCAAGTTTGGAGACTATGAGACATTTCCAGGTAGAGATACACAGATTTGGTTCAGTTTGTTCTGGCTGTGGTTTGGGGATTGTCAGCCACACTACTCATTGATGAAATCCAATATTGGGGGGAGGGATCTCTGATATTTACATTTCACTTGCACCAAAGTGCATTAGCAGAAGCATGCATTAGGGTAAATGCACATTGGTGCAAATGTGGATTTCTACGAATTCCCTGCCCTACAAGTTGAAAACCATTTAAAAAATCTGCAGAATCACATGACTCAGAAAAAGCTAATCTGCCGTGGAATCAGCAAATCAGATTAATGGAAACCCAAACTCATTTGAATCAACTGCAGATACTTTGACAAACGTGTGTGTAACATGGTTGGGGTGAGTCCACATGCTCTCTGTGAGGCAGAAGATCTCAGCCAAGGAGAACGAATGTGATGTTGCCGCATGTGTGTTTGTGCATGCATTTTGGGTGTCAGCAAGATCTGCAAGAAGAGCTTGAAAAGTATCAGCAGCACATAGACAGGGAGGCAGCGGGATGTAGCTCTGGATGGAAGAAACTCAGTAAAGCACGGGGAAGGCCGGGGGGCAGGCATTCCTAGCAGCAGAGGTGAGGTCTTCTGCCAGAGTGGTGCATCTCTGGGTGTTGCGGCTGCCACTCCCGCCCGCGTTGTCTCTTGCTCACCCAGACATTGCATCGACACCTTGCAGAAGTGAGGGAACATCTGCTGCTCTTTCAGTCCATCAGTAATGAGAGCTGGGGAGGGGTTGGCACACCGAAAATGGGACACAGAATTAATGAACATGGCGAGCTTTGCTCCTTAGTTGTGGAAAGTTACCAAGCCTGATTCTTCGCAGTTAGGAGAACCTAGACCTCATCTCTTGGCCTCTTCCCCATTTCTCTGTTAGGAGAGAGCATGTATTAAACCAGCTTCCATGGCCCAGTGCCCTCCAGTCATGATGGACTGCAACTCTCATCATCCCCAGCCAGGATAATAGGAATTATTAGGAATAGATTAGTAGGAATAGATATCCAACACATCTGGAAGGCACTGTGTTGGGGAAAGCTGTAATAACCAGTGAAGCTGTCCTGCCCTGGCTATGCTTTACTGTCTGGCAAATTGGACATCATTTTGGCAAAAGAAAGGAGGGAAATATTTTACAAATGGGCACTTGGTAAATCTCCTGTTAACAGGATCTGGTCCTTGGCTGAAGAACCTCTTCCATCTGGAGGATGAATTCCATCTCAGATAAGCCAGCTGAATGCTAGTGTACTATAGTGCAAAGTTCTTACTAAGGACAAGAAGAACCATTTTGACCATCATAAATGGGAGTGGGGGGCTGCACAAATGCTGGAAAACCATCAAGCTATTGGTGACTGAGGAAAAGTAGAAGTGGTCCTCTGTGGAATGGTGAGAGGCTGCATCCAGCCACTGTATTGCTGGTCTTGGACCAAGAGGTAGACAAGAGCAAGTGATTTCTAAGAGCATTTCTAATAGTGTGCCAGAATATGGTTCACTTCATTTCCCTTAGTTTATGCCTTCCTATTATGGCTGCAGCAAAGTTTTTAGGCATTGGTTTCCCATGGTGTGAGGTACCATTTTAGGGAGTGTGTGGACTTTCTCCAAGACAGGAGCTCTTCCCCTGAGAAATGGATGGCCCTTTGTTGCAAAACTACTTGCTAGGAGAAGCTAGAAGCTGAGACTGGCCTTACTATGTAGAAAGGGGAGCAAAGAGCTTCAGGTGTTGTTGTTTTTGTTGTTTGCTCTCTAAACCTCCCAATAATTGAAGCTCTAAAGACATGGATGGATGAGAGCAGGTACTGATGGCAGATTAGGGCAACAAAGCACTGGCATTCGTATGGGGAGGGGGCATTTTGTGCCTACTAAGTTATCCTTCCAAATCTGCATTTTTTTCATATTTTGCAATGGAATACTCCAATTAGACAAAAAGGGGATATTGGAGAAAATAACATTAGGAATATTGCTTGCAAAATGTGTATATTGGCAGAACTGCAGACAAAATTGCAGAAAGCCAGTGCGGTGTAGTGGTTAAGAGCATGGGACTGGGACTCAGACGATCTGGGTTCCAGTCCCCGCTCAGCCATGGAGCCAGCCGACTGGGTGACTTGGGCCAGTCACAGACTCTCAGCCCAACCCACCTCACAGGGTTGTTGTTGTTGTGGGAATAAGATGGAGGAGGAGATGTAAGCTGCCTTGAGCCCTTTGTAGGAAAAAGGTAGCATATGAATTGAAAAATAAATAAATAAATAAATGAAAAATTGCATGTATTTGGACTAGAGTGTGCAAAAAAGCTTATGAATGTGTGTGCCAATGTTTAAAGAAAAATTCTCAAAGTCTGAGATGAGACCAGCTTCAATTAATTTTTAAAATAAATTTATATTTAAATGTGCATCTACATTTCTGGAGAAATTCTTGAAGTTCAAGACAAGTTGAAATTAGGATAGGGAAAATGAGAAAAAGACAAGTTCATTGATAAGTTGACAAATTCATCTGTCTCTTCCAGGGTCTGGGTCAGGGATGAAACCTGTCGCAACTGGATGAAGAGCCGATCGCTCTGGGGATGATGTGGTGGTAATTGTGTCTCTTCAAGTGGACACAGCAGGCACTTTGCTGAACGAAAGGGATCCCCATGGCACTCTGTGGCCGAACTCGGTGGGGCAGGAAGACTGAACTGGGTAAGATGCTGCGTCAGAGGTCAACATGTTAACTGCTATTAAAATTGGTTTTTTGGTGAAGAAGCATCCTGCCACACACCCTTCCCTGCCAGTAGCCTCCCAGCAATGCTTGATAAACCCTGAATAGCAGCCCGTCAGACTGATTTGCTAAAAACCATCAGCCATCACAAACATCCATCACAGCCCAATTAAAATATACCTTTTAAGACAGACGCCCTCCCCAGCCCAGCCTATTGGATGCTATTCTGCATCATACATTTGTAACTAATCCTCTGGGTGAGAAAGGCAATAACCATACACAATAACTTGGTCCCCCAGTAAGGAGCAGGTCTTCCCCCAACCGTTCGAAAGAGAACATTTCTCAGGAATCTCTTTGAGAAACCTACTAGCTTTTCTCTTTGAGAAAAGCTAGAAGAATTTGGCAGGTGGCAGTACAATACGTAATGGATGGTCTCTTCCTCCTCTTTCAGGCCACGAGTACATAGGCATGTAGACTTCTGGGTGGGCAAGTACACCCTGTCCCCACTAAATGTTCTCTATACAAACCATGCACATGGTGCGCACCTCAATGTGAACCTCGTATCTTGGGGAGGTGGAGTTGTCTTTGCCTCTTGAGGATTCTTGTGCCGCCCGTTGCAATCTGATTTCTGCTTCCACAACAAGATGCGTAAACAGGCACCAAAGCACACGGCAGGCAGTGTTAATTAGCTAAATATTTGGCGATGGCTTGATGAGGCGACTTGGAATCTTAAAACAGACGCTGTCAGGATTGTGAGTGCTGCCAGGGGGGCGGGCGGAGCTTTCAGCTGTTTGCTTGTTTCTCCGTTTTGCTAATGGCATCTAGGGATCTGATGTTAATTAAAATCAAATAGCCTGCTTTGTAGCTTCTCACTGCTCTGCACTCCATCATGCCATTGCTGTCATTAAAACACCCTGGGGTCATTCCTCCTGAGCAAAATGGAGGACAGTCAAGAAGCTTCTAAAGGGACCTCCAGGGACAGAAGAACTTACAGCTAACTACTGGGAACCTAACCCATAAAGGCAGGACGTGGAGGTGGCACTGGGTTAGGTGGTCTCCACATACACAGCCAGCCTCTGCCATCCGGGCATGGAGAGTCTGGTAAATGCTCTGAAGGGGGACATGCTATGGGTCCAGTCTGAAGCCAGGCATGAGCCTGATCATCCCTCACAATATTTTCCCCCAGGTGTGTCAGTGCAGTTACAGATGGTGGTGGAAAAGTGTTCAGAGCTTTATAATAGGAACTTACCTATTTTCTTACTTACAGACTATTGTTACACAGCCGTCCTTTGAAATGTACGTTTCTCCAAATTTCTCCCATTTAAAAATACGGATTTTAGGGGAAATCATGTTTACAAATGTATTACGTTGGGAATGTGCATATAATATGCACACATTGTAAAATGTGCATATTAGATGAAAATGCACACAAAATATGCACGCTCTGGGAAAAATGTATACAAAATGCTTCTGGATGTCTATTCTAATGAAATTTGAGATTAGAAGATCCAGTGTTTGAGAAGGCCCACATTTAAATTCAGAAGAATGGAAAAACAGGAATAGACAAATTTATCATCCCTAACTGCAGCTTCTATCATCTAGCCTGCAGAGACTCCTGGGAGGATGGGAGCCTTAGCCCAGCATATCTGGAAGGCACCAAGTTGGGGAAGGCTGCCAGTGACCATGATAGCTGGGAATTATGGTAGTTGTTGTCAATACTCCAACCTATTGAGAGGGTGAGTCAAAAGCACATTTACTAAATTAATATATAAAGGTTTCAGCACCTCCTGATCTTTGTTCCATCCATGAGACTGATGACCAGGCCACTGCAGGACCTGCAATGTTGGTCTCTATTAGGGATGCCAGTGCAGTTTTCCTAAGCTAAGCTTGCAAATGAACTTTGGAGGCTCTTACTAACCTTACAGGGGAGGTAGACTTAGAAGCACCCAAAAGTCTTCTCCAGCTTGGATTGGAATCTGAGCCAGAGAAGAATGCCCAGCCAGACTGACCTTCAAACAGTGGAGCAGGGAGAACAGTGATCTGTGCTTGCCCCTGCCAGGAGGACTTGCCACCGCCTCCATGGGGTGCTCCAGGGAGGACCTCTAGATGCTTGCCTGCTGCTGCACTTGCTGCAGCAGAAGAGCAGGACACCGTTTACTTGGCGATGCTCGTGGGTGCTCTGGAGAGGCCTTCTATCCTGTGCAGCACATGCCACAAGAGGACAACTTGTGGTGCTCCTTGGAGAGGCCACTTGCCCTCTTCCATACGCTGAGGCTCATGCTCTAGGGGGCGGCTGCACAGTCCTCCTGAAAGCCAGGATGGTGGCAGTAGAACAAGTTGGAAGAAGGAGGCGTGCAAGAAAGGGAGATGGGGAAGGAGAGGGGGAGGAGGGCTGCATAATACAATGAAGAGAAGGGAAGGGAGCAGGGGGTACACAAACTAAAAGGAAAGTGAGCGTGACACAGTAAAGCTAAGGGGGCATGATGCAGCGAGGATGTTGGCAGCAGCTGATGCTCTGGCTCGCCTCAGGCAGGGAGAAGGCTTGCATTGGGCTGGTGCCTGGGGCCTCAGCAGCAGCACCAGGGGGAGCTAGTTAACAAAGGAGTATCGCCTTCTTAGCCTTGGATCAGCTTGGAAAATAAACATGTGTTTTAGGTATTCACAGAAATAGCTGGTGATACTGCTGATGCTTCTTTCCCCATCCCCTTGGGATGTTTTCTTGTGCTTCAGAGAAGCTGTTGCACTTGGTAATGGATAACAAACAGTCCTACAGTGATTTGTGACCTGTACAATCCAGAGGGGTACACTGCGTTCCAAGTCACTGTCTACGCAAAAGCAATGCACAAATCCTAGTTGTAGAACTGTACATATGTGAGATCTACTCCGACACACGCACATGCAAACTTTACAGCGGGCTGGCACAAAAGCACCTGGAGACCTTGTGGACGCAACACTGCCACATATCATGTGGTGCAAAGCTGTGTTCTTGCCACTGTTCATCGGCACCACCCACAAGAGTTAGCTGTGAGTTGTGACCATTAAGACCATGGCCCTTAAGATCAATGGAATGAGATGACTAGGATACTGACTGCAATGGGATGCAGTCAAGTTTAAAATTAACAAACCTGAACAACACACTCCTTTGGCATGTAGCCATGTGCGCACAATTCAGCAACCATAGATTTGCACAAACCCATAGGATGCATTGCTGAACTGTGCCACGTGTGGTTACATGCTAAAGGTTTGTGGCGCTCAGTTTTTGTCTGGGTTTTTTTTTTTTTTTTTGCCTGGAATATGCCCCTTCAATGGATTAGGACACAGTCCCAAGGAACTGTCTATAACCCACGAGCATCCTAAGCAGAGCAGGAGGAGTACAGAGATGAAAGGTGATGCAGCTAGACTGCCATCTAATTGTGGTCCTCCAGAAGGGGAAGGAGGCTGAGGTGCTGCAGAGATAAGGTGTGTCCTGGGGGTGCCGGCCTCAGGCCTCTCTCTAACCCCACTTTCCAAGGTTGCTCTTATGACCCCAGAAAAGCAGCCTGTGTGCTTCTTTCCATTCTGGCCATGAGGTATGGGGAGGGCTGCCAGGCACAGTTTCCCAGAGATGAGGTTGGGGAATTTGAACAATCCTCTGACCCTCTAGCTGCTGTTTAAGGGCCATAGAACTGATCTTTTCATTGCCCATTTCTCAACTGCTTTTTAGAAGAACTGAAAAAGCTAGACTCTGCCAATCCCATTGCTTCTTTCTCCATCTTTGGTAGTCATTTCTGGAGAAAAGATCACATGAGTCCAGGCAGCCAGAGACCTGTAGCCCTTGGAGTGACATCACATAACAGCGTATAATGTCCTGCTGTCTCTGCACTTCAGGAAATCCAAATACATGAGCCATTGCTGCTGCTGAAGATCCCAGTACCATACAGAATGATGTTTCATCATGTCATGTGACAGCAAGAAGACCTCATGGAGGAGTCATGCCCTGGATGCAATGGGTGAAGAGAAGTGAAGGTTTCCAAAGGGCCACAGGATACAGATTTGGACACAGATGGAAATCAAAACTCAAAAGCACAGCCTTAACCAAAAGGGCAAGAGAAGGGGTGGGTAGGAAACATGCTGGTTAGACTATCATTTGAAGGATAGTCTGACTAGTTCAGACCTCCTGGAAATGAATGAGGGTTCCAGTGCAATGTGCAGTCAGAAAGCCCTACATTTGGAGTTTGTGATGCATTTTGCAAAATAAAGCAAAGGAAAATGTGTGCTATGAGATGCAAATATTTGAAAACATACATAAACATTGTGTATTTTTCTAAAATGTGCACAGACATGCTTTAAGTAATAGGTACAGGCATACAAAAACACACCCATTAGAAAAATGAGTGCAAAAATACTTATATTGAATGCACAGACAAATATGTATGAATTTGTCTGTGTGTATGTGTACATGTGGTGGGAGGCAGGGGAAGCCTGCACAGCATTGGGCTGTAATGTACCTAGAGGTGGAAAAGAAGATGAAGCCTGACATCCCAAGGCAAGAATTATTTGGACTGAGTCACAACTGTCAGTGCCTGGATCCTTTTTTTGAGTGCAGTCCTGCTACACCAGGAAATGCAAAAACAAGAAAGCCCCAAAGAGTGATTGCAACGAACCCACAAAAACATATCTGAGAATTGCAGCTAAACTCAAGAGAGAATGGAATTCCTGAGTGCCATTTTTAAAACAGACAAGCAGCATACAAATCAAATTAATTGACTGATTAATTCTGAAGGGAGGCTGCAGATGGGATCGGCACCCCTGCATGAGAAAAGGACCAGGGCCGTATCCCTGTGAGCGTGGGTGGGCTACCCCACTGGGTGAACAGATGCAGAAGGGGCGTCCCTCTGGTCCTCGAGAGCTGAATTCAAAGGATGCAGGTGAGTGGTTAAGGGCAGGCGATGATGCTTTTGCCTCTTCAATGCAGTCAGGAGAGCTTTTGCTGTGGGATCCCCTGGTTTGCACAAGATCATTATCTTAGGATTTAAAAAAAAAGACAAGGCTGATAGGCAGAGCTCACCTCCCCTGCTTCTGCCATCTCAGCCCATGCTGTTTGAACTAAATCCATCCTAATTATAGCTGATTTGCATGGGGAGATGAAAATTAATCCATCCTAAGTTCTGGACATTTAGTACTTCCATGTGGGCTTGTCAGAAGCAGTATGATTTTGACAAAAGGTGGGGTGTAGGCCTTGTGTATCTCTGTGCAAGGGGCCTTTTTAATGCCCAGCAGGTGCTGGACACCCCCTTTCCCTTTCCAGGGTGCAAAGCAGTTTCCATCAGAGATCAAACCTTGTTAATTTCCCAAGGGAGTAGTTCTTCAAAGAGTAGCCAAAACACAGTGTGCACATAGGCAGAGGAGCAACAGTAAGTGCCCAAATGAGAAGGAAGTGCTTATTGTGTTTTTTGTTTTTTTGTTTTTTTTTCGGGGGGGGGGAGGAGATATAAACTAATAAAAAGGCTCAGCTTTGCTTGGACTGAAATAGTTTGATCCAGTGAAGCTTTCAAGCAAGCACATGCCTGTCCTGAGCAGGGCCATGCCTCCGGCACCCCTATGCACAGCCCTTGCCATGGTGCATTCCTGTAGCCCTTTTGGAGAGGGTTCTCCCCCAGAAGAGATGCCATTTTTCAATGGGCTTGGAGTGATGGTGCTGACAGACAGCTTGCCATTCTTATTTCACATGTAACATGCATAGACTCAGCCTTCATTCAGGAGCTCACATGGAACTTCATCTTATGAGTGGTTGCCATTGGAAGCTGCTCTCAGGCTTGACTACACCAGTCTTCCCCAAACTGGTGCCCTCCAACTCCCATCATCCACGGCCAAATTACCAAATGGGAGGTGCTAGCAGGGGATAAGGCGATCTGGCACATTTGCAGTTTGGAGGGAATCAAGTTGGAGGAGCCTATGCTCACATACTTGGGAGTGGATGGCATTGGGCCTGGGGTTTAAGTTTGAGTAACATGCACAGAAATGGGCATGCACATCCCTTTATGATCTGATCTAACAAGGACTTCAAAGTGATTTATCTTCTCTCAATAAGATATTGTTAAAATCAGAGCTGGCACCCACGGTAGGCATGGTTGAGCAAAGCGTCTGCCAAGCATCCACTCCCAGTAGGGTCCTATGGACAATTTTTTTTTTTTGGTCCCAGTGACAAAAACTCCCTCCTCTTCCCCATTGTAGCTTGTCTGCTCACCTGCCTCTTGCTCTGGTCCAGACATGATGGTGATAAGGAGGGAAGATGCCCCGGTCTCCCTGCTCCTGGGCAATCTGCCTGCCAAGCCAGCAACTGGCAGCCATGATGAGGAAGAGGACGAGGTGTAAGTGCAACTGGGGATGTGGGTGGTGAGAAGGAAGACAGACTGAGGGAAGGGCGCCACCGAAACCATCTTGCCCAAGGATCCATCCAGCAATCTGGAGCTGGCACTGGTTAAACACTGAAACAAAAAACCATCTGAAAATAGTCAGAAATTATTACTGATTAAAGTAAAAGCTACCAAAAAAGTCAAATGAAGTAGATTAAAATTCAATCAGGTCAAATGAATACAATTAAGGCACAGCAAGAGGAATAAAAGGCATGGTTCAATTAGCCATCTCCAAACCCCTGCACTCTTCCAAGGGCAGAACATATTGACTTTAATTCTGCATGAACCTTGCAAATGCTGTACAAAATGTTCTCTAAACATGATCAACAATGTGATTCCATTCTGTTTATGCGTATTTTGTAATGACCATAGTGGTTGAAAGCAGAAATGCATTGCTCTGTTCTTAATCAGTGTTTTCCTGAAAATTCTGAAGGGAACATTCCTCACAGAGCTTCCCAGAATTTAAGAACTGCTGCAGTTCAGGTAGCACAGCCAGGAATGACATCAAGAAACATGGGGGGATTCTTAAATCTTGGTGGACCAATGATCCGCCCAGCTCAACATCTGAAGGTAGATCTCCAGAGGTTCTGCACTTCAGCTGTGAGCATTCCTGACCATTGGCCATGTGGGCAAGAGACTAATATCTGGAGAGGCAACTTCTGGTCATCCCCCCCCCCCACAAAGCCTACACCAACTAAGTAGAGCTGGTGCTCTCCCAGGGTCTCCCAGCCCCACGTGAAGCTGCCAGGGATTGCAAACAACACGTTTGTCCTCTGAGCTACAACCAGGGAAGGTCAAAGACATTTTATCACTTGAGGCAAAGGAGATGATAATGTTCCTCTGCTCCTTCCATGAGCAGAAGTTCACTTGATTGGCAGTGGAACCATCAACACTGGAGGAGACTGGGAACTCCTAAGTGAGTGGGGCTCCCCATCCATTGCAGCTTTTATTTGAGCTTTATAGCATATATCTAGTGTTGAACCCTATCCCCAAAATAGGTTGACCCCCATGGGGACCATGAATAACTCCTATAATGCTCGAAAGAAACACCACAATGCAACTTGGTTCATTTCAGCTTGCTTGTTTCATATGGGTTTCTCTTTTTTTCTGCATTTGTTTATGTTAAGAAAATAAAAATTTTATTAAAAAACCCCGGCCACAATGGATGAAGCACTCCATTGCCATAAGAGACATTGGCCTCCTCTTGAATCATGGCAGTGTCCTACATCACATCTGAGGACACCAGGCAAGCTTATATGCGTAAGCACACAGCAGGCTGAATGGCACACACAGTTCGGTCCACCACCACCTGCTTCTCCTCCTTTAGCATCTGCTGCCTGAGGCAGCTGCTGCACTCTGCCTAATGGTAGGGCTGGCCTTGGCAGTTGCCTCTCCCTTCTCTTCTTTGGCTGGAAAGGCATAGCGTGCATTGATTGAAAAAGATCTCGTGGCCCTCAAGCTGACCTCCGATGGTCAAAGGAGACAGAGCTGGCTTTTAATGGATTACCTGATGTAAGGCAGTGGAACACAAAGAATCTAAGCGTCATAAATGAATCCCACATTCTTTGTGCAATTTTGTGCAGTTCGGCTGCTCTTTGCCCTAAGGAGCAAGGCAAAACAGGAGTGAGGTTGCAGAATTCCTGTAAGCTTGAATATTCCTGGTTCTCCCATACATGGGCTTTTGCGAACCATTCCAGAATGCAGATTTATGAACCACTGTACTTCTTGCAAAGTATCATGTACCTGGCCACAGAACATGAGCTGTTGCCTTTTCATCAAGGTAGATGGGTTCCCCTTGCTCAGTCCTCTTGACTCTGACTGGCAGCAGCTCTCCAAGGACTGAGGCTTAGATGGCTGCTTTCCTAGGCCTGCTGCCCAAGGTGCTTTTAAACCAGTGTGCCCAGGGCGAGGGAACCTCCTTACGCTTGCAAAGCATGTACTCCGCATCAGCCCCTCCCCAAAGGGTGTGGAAGCCTGGCACTTCTGCTTTGTTGCATGGGCAGGAGGAGAGATCTAGACAGAGGCTGGCTGTGCCTTTCTTGATGTTGTTTGCCTTTTCAATTTCTCCGTCCTCCATCAGTTGGAAAATTAGATCAGGAGAGGCACTTGGAGTGAATATACCCAGATTCCAAAGGCAGCGCACCTTGCACATTCCAAACAGGAGGTCAGGTGGAGGGGGGGAAGCGCGGCAGAACGGCATCCACTGTTGCATGCCAAGTAGCCTCCAAGTATTCTCATTCCAGAGGTAGGGGCTGGGTTGCGCCCTCTTCGGAGACCTTTTGGCAGCTGGAAATATATGCACTCCCGTGATTAACTCCTTCCCTGTGCCTGGTGGTTTTTTAAGCACTTCATTTGTATGGGATGCAGGCATGCGGCCGCCTGGTACTGTTTATTATCATAATGCTTCATGAAAAATTAACCAGTGGGGGGGAGGCAGGGGGAGAGACATGGAGATTGCTGGAGTCCGCCACGCTGCCTGGGGAAGGGATATGACTTTGATCTCGGTTATGATGTGGAGGGAACAGGAGTACTCGAGGACCCAAAGGGATCTGTTTTCGGCAGGGGTAGGAGTGGGGAATCTTCTGGGGCAGCAAAGGGCAAGCAGTGCCAGGGGCAAAGGAGAAAAGAATAGGCAAAAGTTAGTACTGTGAAGAATATGCAAGTTCTAAAAAGAAGGAAAGAAAATGAGATGACAATGAAGAAGGAGAAGAAATCAGAAGTTTTAAGAAACTGGGCAGCCTCTGCTTTTAAAGGGGGAGAACAGACTCACAGAAATTATGCAATTGTGCAGTGAGATATGCGAAGCCAGGGCAGGCCCTTGCCAAGCATGGTGTAAAGATCTCACTAGATGTCAAGCGGAACATGTGCCTCAGCTCCAGTTCAGTGGCTTTAATACTTTTGTAGGAATGGGCATTTTAGCTGCTGCAGCTTATATGACCAGGTAGACCTGAACTTCCCTGCTCTGTATAGGTGCAAGGGAAGCCTGGCCACTTTCTCAGACCCCATAACACATCTCCATCCTCAGCAGACTGGAACCAGATAGATTCTTCATCTGGAAGAAAACTTTTCTCCTGTTTCTGCTCTTTAAGCAAATGGATGTTTGAAGAGCAAAAAAGATGTGGTGCAAATGTATCACAGATGGGTGAGAATTTTGGTCAATTCACCTATTCATAGAATCTCCAGATTTCTTCATAATAGGCATGGGAGGAGCTCGGGGTTTGTTTGCTTTTAAAACCTGAATGAGGGACAAGGTGACCCTTTTGGGTTCCTTCTCCCAGGCTCAGGGCTTTTTGAACGCTCAGCTCTTAAAAATCCGGCTGAATCCCTGCGTGTGCCCCATAATTGCTGCACTGAATTACTTGTTGCTGCTTCTTTTTTCTGACACAATTCCCCCCTTTAACAGCTCTGTGGTGAGCAGATGCCATGTTATCCTACCCATGCGATCCGAGCTGCCCTTAATAAATTAGAGCCTGTGCAAATGGGTGAGCATTTTCTCTGGTTCATGGTTTGATAACAACTCATCAAAATGTGCAAATTTCTTCATAAACAGCACAGGAAGAACTTGAGATTTATTGCTTTCAGATGTGGGAGAAAGTCAAACTAAGAAATCCATCTCTAAAAGCTGTTGTCAGGGCAAAATGAGCAAAAGCTTTGCCTTCACATGGCTGCTAAAAGCCTGACGCTGCAAGAGCAGCTTCAGAGCTAAGATGGGATTCCTGATCTGATCAGGAGTCCCACTTGCAAGTCTTGCTTCCCACATGAGCCTCATAAATGCTCATGGGCCTGTCCTCCTTTGGGGGCACACCTTGGACACAGGGTTTGCCTGTCCTGAAGGTTCTTCTTTTTGTCTTGTATTCACCCCTATTGTTTTACCCTATTGTGCTTCTAGTATACTACGTACCTGATCCTCCACCGGATCCCCCACCCTCTCCAAGCTGTGTAGGTAACTGATAGGTTATAAAACCCTATCCATCTTGGTGGTCCCTTCAGGGGCTGCCTACATGCCACATGTATTTCCCGTATTTCTGAATAAAATGTGAGTGCTCTTTTGATTGTACTCCCCCAGTGCACCTTCTCTCTCTGGTTTTCTGGTCACTGTCCTCCTCTCTGCACAGCAATGCCCTTCACTTAGTGAATGTTGTGCTTTGGGTTTTAAGGTCAAGGATCCATTGCGGTATGGACCGTCGTCTCTTGTATGTTCTTCCCCCAGAACGTCATCCAACACTTCAGGCTCTGCTTTGGATTTCCCTATGGACTGAGGCATGCCAGGTCTCTAAAGAGAGCGGGGCCTTTTTGGTTGTGGTGCGGCATAGAGCAACTTGGGGAATCCACCCCCCTCCCCATGTATTCCACTTGCTCTTGTTTGGAATACCCCCCATGATCTTAATGCTGTTTTGACACCACTATATAGCCTGGCTTTTTAAGGCCTAATTACATTGGGCACAAACGATGTGATGAGCAATCAACATGCTACAGCTTTTTCCAAAATTAAATAACAAGGGTAGGGGGGGTAGTTATTAGCCAAGCACAGACAGGGGACTTTTAAGTGTTCCCTCCCCAGTCCCAATTTCTGTGCAGTGATTAGCATTAAGGGGAGAAAACCTCCTCTTGACACCAGCAGGATGTTTCTCCTCCAAATGCTAATTGCCACGTGCAATTTCTTACTGAAATCATTCTTGAATAGGGAGTGCACTCCTTGTGCACTGTGGTGCCAACATCTATGGTGCCAGGTACACCTGCTATTTAATTTTTTAAAAGAACAACTCTGACTGCAAAGCCATGTTATTAGTGCCACATACCGAAGTGCTTTGTAGTTGCTTTGTCTTTTCTGCTTTTGTGTCAAGGGTTGCTTTTGCCTTATGATTACCCGCTGCATTGTTTTTAATCGTATGCTTATTTGGCTTTGCTGTTAGATGCTGCTGTTTCAGTTTTATTATGATTTGTAATTTTTTTACAGCTGCAGTTCGATTTTAGTGCATGTTGTAAACTGCTCCCGTTTCTATTCAAAGAAGAGTGGGATAAAAAATTTAATTATTATTATTCTTACGATGAGCAACAATGTTCCTTTTTTCTTGCTTGGACAAAACAAGCACTGCTGCCCGACTCCTCTCTTCCCATATTTTGGATTTGCCAACATTTTATGACCTTTCCTACTTGATTGTTACACTCTAAAATTGTAAAAATGCACAGTGAACAATAAATAAAAACAGTAGTTTAAAGGCTCCCTATTCATTTAAAAAGCAGAGCTGTGAACACCAGTTTAGCTAGCCTCTCTACAACATCCCGTTTTGTATGAGAATGAGAAATTGTACAGCAGAGATTAGATCTGGCCTAGAATGCCAAGGGGTACATGCTGAACCATGAAATTTGCTCCTACAAGATACAGTGTTGGCTACTGACTTTGGTGGCTTTTAAAGGGGATTAGAAAAATGCATTGGTTTTCCCAGTTGCAATGTATGGCTGTGAAAGTTGGACCATAAGAAAGGCTGAGTGCTGAAGAATTGAGGCCTTTGAATTGTGGTGCTGGAGGAGACTCCTGCAAGTCCCTTGGACCACAAGGCGATCAAACCGGTCAGTCCTAGAAGAGATCAACCCTGGCTGCTCTTTAGAAGGCCAGATCCTGAAGATGAAACTCAAATACTTTGGCCACCTAATGAGAAGGAAGGACTCCCTGGAGAAGAGTCTAGTGCTGGGAACAATAGGTGGCAAAAGAAGGAGGGGACGGCAGAGGATGAGGTGGCTAGATGGAGTCACTGAAGCAGTTGGTGTGAGCTTGAGTGGACTCCAAGGGATGGTGGAGCCTGGAGGAATGTTGTCCAAGAGGTCATGAGAGATCAGGCACAACTTTGCGACTGAACAACAACAACAAAGAAAACTGCATGCAAAAGAAAGCTAGCTGTAGCTTCTAGCCCTCATTGCCATTAAGTTACTGGGAACAGGCAGGTGTAATGGCTCTTGGAAAGGATGTGATGCAGGCTTAGAGCTTACCTGTGCAACTTGCCATCCACCTCTAGGCCTTGCTGACACTGAAATAGCCACAACACCATTCACTGATATTGACATGGGTGGGGTGGCGGGGGGCTAATTCCCAAGCAGCCACACTGCAGACCACCTGGCTCCACAGCTCACACAGAATAGAGAAGGGCCCAGCTGGGCTTCTAGAAAGGGAAGAGAAAGGAGCATCTCCAGCCTTCTTTGAGATATCTACACATAAAACTGGGGGTGAGGATGAGCAGGCTATTCCTGCCCCCATGTCCTGCATGACAGTTTCCCACTTCGGGGTAAACAAAATCCCAAGTGGGGCTTTCCAGAAGGCAGGGGCTTGGCCACTGTAGGGGGCAGGGTGTTGGGCTTTGGTCTGATCCAGCAAAACTCTTATAAGACACAAATAAATACAGGGTTTTTCCTTACTTGGAAGGGCTCATCCTTGTGATTTTTGTTTTGTTTTGTTTTTTTGTACAACAGTATGGGAAGCAGGTCACAAAAGATCTGATTCCACTGACAGCTGCCCTAATAAAACAAGCAGGGATATAGGAGTACCCTAGTCTACTAGAGGGTTTAATTTGGACTATTCCAGAGTCCCGTTCTAGATTCTGTCTCTGGAAGTAGAGGTCCATCATCACTTGTGATCATCCAAGACATTTCGGTGTTTCCTGCTGGTGGTAAAGATCCAATGAACAGACTAAATAATTGACTAGCTGCTGTCCTTTAAATTGTTACACCAAAATCTGTCCCTCGAGCCAGGTCATCTCACCCTGCATTATTACGGCTGGATCTTCCTGGCTGAGTGCTTTTGAGCTGACCAGACATACCATCGTTAGCACAGGTAATAATGATGCTCTAGCTTGCCCATCCCTGCCTTCACACCAGAAGCCTCCACATTAAACACAGATTTCTTCTGCATTCCTGCCCCCCTCTCTGCCATGGTTAAAGCTTTTCTTGTGCATGTATATATAATGCAGGTGCTATTCATTTGTGCTGTATTTTATCACATTGGCTATGCATTGTGTTTTTTATCATGTTAGCTTTGGTATTTCTGTATCTGCATTTTTATTGTGTTAGTTTTATTACACTTTAGACTGTGTTTGTATTTTATTGTTTTGTTGTTCTATTTTTAAATAATTGTTCAGTGACTAGAGGAACTGTTTTATAGATTTCTTGCAAATAATAAATATTTCTTTTTAAAATCTACTGATATTTTAATCCATTTTAAAAGCTTGATGACATCACAGTACTTGTGTGACATCACAAGCAACCTTAGCCCAGCACAAGCAACATAGCAGAACCAGCTGAGGCAGATCCTGGAGAGTTCTTATAACAGTCTGCTTAGAGAGGGGGGCAACGCCTGTCTGAAGTGAGTCTGTACACTCCCTTGATCTTTTATCCAGTGCAGAGTGTCTTCTCTCATCTCAGGGGAACTGCCTGAAAGCTTCCTTTGCCTGCACAGCAGTGAAGCCGTGCAGTTGGTCAAAGCCACACTGAAGATGTGAGAGATCAACTCATGCCAGCAGCAAAACCTTCCCATGGACCAGGTGGACAACAAGGGACCAGGATGCTTCCATGAGGAATACATTCAGGAGCAAAAGCACGGAAGAAGGGGCGAGAGGCTCTGCCCACCCTGTCTGTTCTTCCCTTGGGCTTCTAGTCCCCTCTGCCATGTATTCCTCTCCTTTGGAATTCAGGTGTGTAACTAGGAATGCATCTAAAGCTGCAGTTGTGTGCAAAGTTGCCCAGGGGCAAGTCCCACTAAACAGAAAAGGACATACTTTTCAGAATCAAAATCACGGATTACTCTATAAAATTAATTCCAGAAGGAGAGAGTCAGTGGTTTTCCATGGCTATCAGTTCCTCCAGGAATTTGTACCTCTTTTCTTCCCCCAGGTTTCATCTCATTCTTCCAGCCTGCTCCCTTGTGCTGGATCAGTCCCCCAGAGAGCAGCACCTGTGCTCACATGCTGTCTAGTTGGAGGGGTCCTGCCTTGAAGCTTGAGGGACTGCTCACCATGCTCTGCTTCTTTGAGGAAGGGCCCCTCAAAGCCTGGGCACCTTTCCCAATGTCATCTGCCACTCCACTTCGGACCTCATTGTTCCCTCCAAGTTAAGTTTAGCTGCATTCCATGCAGCAGCAGGGGTGAAATTAAATTTCCTAGTAGCAGTATATAGTTGTCAGCTATCCCTATTACAATGCAGAGCATTTGGGGCCAGCTTGATCTTGAATGGACAATTAAGACCCATTAGTCTTATTAAAGATCCACTTCTGGAGAGAACTGGTGGACCTTGTGTATTCATAGAGGGCAACATAGCTGCCAGAAAAATTGGACCTACCTTGGGGACCTAGTTATGGGGGACTGCTTGCCTCTATGGGGTTCTTGCTTTATGGAGGATTTTGGAACCCAGACCTCCTTGGTCCCAATCTGGTCCTGTTGCCACTCTTTCACAATGGCCTTCTCTAAAATATGGTGGAAGAGTTCTCTCTCTCTCCTTTCCTTCCTTGCATGCGCTTCTCACCAGCCCCCAAACTTTTCTCTGCCTCTCCCATGCCCCACTCCCCATGCCAGACAAAAGTGTTGCTGTCTCCTCCATTCTCCTGCATTCGTCCGTCCGTCCTGCTACTTGGTGTCTCTCTCTCGTTTGACTTGCTAATGCTGATCTCCACAGCTGTTGTATCAAAGGTCCAGGTGCCTGTCAGCCAGGCTGAAATCCCCCCTCAGGCATTCCTGGGGGTGGCTGTCACTTAGCAGTCCACCTTGCTCACCTTTCTGGTGGCTCTTGCATGTCCTTTCTCCTCGTGACAGGCAGGTGCAGCCGGGTTTAACGGAGATGCCGTCACCGTGAAGGGGAAGGAAGGTTGGAGATGTGCTCACTCCCACCCGCCGCCACCCTTCTGCTTGTTGATCCTGCAAGCAGCCCAGCGCTCAGTCACCCAAAGGCTCCGAGGCCTTCAAAGCAAGCCAGTTCATCACAAAAGAACTGCATTGCCTTGATAGTGGAGTGGCTGTAGCTTGGTGCAGGGATGACTGCCTTGCATCCAGAAGGCTCCAGGTTTGAGCCTTGGCATCTCCAGCTGGGGTAGGAAAAATCCCTGCCGGGAACCTTGGAGAGACATCCCAGCCAGTCAGACCAGGGGTAGGAGGCAGCTTTGCTGTTACAAACTCCCAAGGACGTGTCCTGCCTCGTGCAAGGATGGACAAAGCCCTTGTTGACCAATCTTTTTGCCAAGTGTGCACCCCACATAGGGCTTTTATCTTGGATTGGCATTCAATCTTGGACCATTCATTTCTCGGTCATGCCACCCACTTGGAAATGAGCTGCTTCGTCTCCAGGATATTTCATGGGGCATAGGGAAGTTCTTTGAGAGGAAGAAAGAATTGGAACAACTGAAAGCCCTGATCTGAAGTGAGTTTGGATATCTAGGGAAATTCAAAATGTAGAACGGGCAGATCAGTCCTCCAGGAACTCATTTTATTTGAGAGGTGCAGTGTTAAATACGCTTCCAGAGAAAGGGCAGCAATTGAAGAAGGCTTGTTAAAAATATATAAAGTCACACAGTGTGTTGTTCCATGTGGCCCCATCATTCAACCTGAACTATTAGGAAAAATGTTTTATTTTTTATGTTTGGTTCTTTCTCTCTCTTGCTCTCTCTCTCTCTCTCTTTAAATAAAAGTGCCTTGCTGAAAAGTTTTTTTTTTAATGAAAAGGAAGATGCGTCATGCAAACACTGACCCAGATGCTTCAAAAGCATCCCATGCCAGTTTCAAAATTTGTTGTTTTTTTTTCAGTGGAGAGGGATCAGAGACAGAGAGTGCCTCAATGTGGCTACTGTAACCCCCAAACACAGCAGGTTTTGAGCATCCAATGGGAGGAGCCTGTTGGCCTAGGTGGTCTCTGTGCTTCCTTTGCCCTCCAAGAATTTTTAAATGGCCAATTTTGGCTCTCTAAATGTTTATCCCAGCCTGGTGAGGAAGAGAAGCTCAAAAGCTGTCACAAAGAGGAAGGTCAAGATCTCTTCTTGCTGATGCCAGAGTGCAGGACACAGAATAATCAAGTCAAGTTGTAACAACCCAGATTCATGCTAGATACCTGGAAGTTTTCTCACTGTCAGAGCAATATAACAGTGGAACCAGCTGCCTAGAGAGGTGGTGGGCTCTCCCACACTAGAGACATTCAAAAAGAAACTGGACAGCCATCTGAGTGGGATGGTGTAACGTGGTGTCCTGCAACAGCAGGGGGTTGGGCTTGATGGCCTTCATGGCCCCTTCCAACTCTACTATTCTACGATTCTATGAGAAGCTGGAGCAGTGCCAGGATTCCTTGGAGAATGGCAGTGCCTTGCTCCTTCCTGCCCCCAGGGTGCCCCCCCCCCACCCATGCTGCTTCTGAAGGCAGCCTTCTATCTTCAGAACCCAGCAGGCACAGAAAGAACCATGCTGGCTGGGGGAGCAGAAGTTGGGGGCTCTTAAAGTTTGGAGTCCCAGCTCTGTCCTTGAAAGACAGTTCCAAGGTTATAGATGGAACGCCCGCCTATCGAATGCCTCACAAACAATGCCCTGTCTGTGTAATTCTATGCTGGATTTATATGGGATTTAACTCCCAATTGACGGTATAAACATTTATACCTGAAGGATACCTGAGGGGGCACCTTCTTCCCTATGTGCCCTCCTGCCCCTTGAGATCTGAGGCAGAGGTCCTGCTCCAGGAGCCCTCCTTAAAGGAGTTTAGGAGAGTGGCCACCTGGAGAAGGGCCTTTTCTGTGGTGGCACCCTGACTATGGAATATGCTCCCCAGAGAGGTTCCCCTGGTGCTGACATTATATTATTTTCAGCATCAGGCAAACCACTTTTTATTTTCCCACCATTTTAATGTTTAATTGTTTTTAACTGGGGTTTTAGTATTTCAATTGTCAGATGCTGTGGTGTTTTGTTCTATTCTATTCATTTTTTATTGTAAGCTATCCCTAGACACTAGTGGTGGGTGGGTTAGAAAGCTGTTAATAAATAAATAAATCAGTAAGCAAAATAATTTGGAGAAACAAAATTGGGTGGGGGCCATTCAAAAACTGTTTTGCCATGAATTAAGAATCAATCCATTTTTAATTTACTTTTTGGCAGAATTACTGTTTCTCCCCAGCCCTAACTCACTCATTGTTTTTGTACCTTTCTCACTCTACTCTGCTATGCTTTGGACTAGGGAAGTAAAAATTATATATTTGTTTCATTGCTTCATTCTTTTTAATTATTAAATGGCACTTTGGTTAAACCAAATTTAAAAATTGCATTCATTTCACTAGTTATTTGCTTAAAGATTGTTCATTCTGGTACTTGTATTTTCTTTTTGTTAGGTAGTATTTCTTCTATAAGCTAAAGGCCAACATGTTATTTTCCCAGATTGCATTCAGCATCACATCCTTCTAGAGGGAAGGAACTGTGCTTGCCACAAAAAAACTTCACTCTTTGCTCTCTACCACCATTTTTTTTCTGGATTGCCCTGGAAGAACTCAACATTTGGGCACACTGGAAAAACAAACTGATGATTGTCATGACCAGTCAGTGAAGTCATCTCTGTTTCAGCTGATAAACAAGGTATGCTGTCTCCCTGGAGGACAGATTAATGATATAACTGAAAGATTGCCAGGACTCATACAGCCCACTGACATGTATCCCTTCCTTCTTATACATGTGGGAACAAATGGCATTGCCAAGCAGAGCTTTGAAGAAATCACACCAGTCTTTGAAGCTTTAGGGAGGAAAGTCAAGAACTTTGGGGCCCGGCTCGTTTTCTCTTCAATCCATCCCGTGCTTAGAAGAGGAATAGACAGGGAAAGAAAAACACTCCAAGTGAATGCCTGGCTACGAAGGTGGTGAGAGATCTGAATTCTGGGTCCATGGGCTACCCTTCCTAGAAGATGGCCTGCTGGCAAGGGATGGGTTGCATTTTACAAGAGTGTGGAAAGAGTGTGTTTGGCCACAGAATGAAGAATTTTCTCAGGAGGCCTTTAAACGGAATCCTACAGAGGAGGAAGATGTCTACCTGGGAGTAAAAACAAAGGCTTATGCGCCACAACAGAGAGGGCAGCTGTAACAGAGCCCAGTAATAGTCTTCCAAAAAATGTAGGAAGAAAACTAGAGTACAAAGCATGTGGTACTTTGATACTAATACCCAGAGTATGGGAAACAAACAGGGTGAACTTGAACTCTTAATACAGGAGGGTGAATATGATCTGATAAGTATAACTGAAACTTGGTGGGTGTCTGAAATTCCACAATTGAAGGAAATAACCTGTTCAAGCAGAACAGAAGGAACAGAAAGGGTGGCAGAGTCATACAATATGTTCAAGATACACATAAAGTGGTTGGAGTCTACTGACCACCCAGTCAAGAAGAAGATGTGGATGAAACTTTTGAAAAGCAAACTGCCAGTATTTCAAGCAGGTATAACATTATGAGGGACTTCAATTTCCCCTATATCTCTTAGGAGAAAATTTCTGCCAAACGTGGTCCTTCCAAGAGATTCCTAACATGTGCTGCTGATGACTTCTTCCAAGAGAAAGTGAAGGAAGCAACAAGAGGAACGGCTGTCCTTGACTTGATACTAACCAAGACAGAAGACCTAGTGGTCAAAGTGGCAGCTACAGGAACTCTGGGGGAAAAGTGACCACGCCACACTTGAATTCTGATTCTAAAGGAAGCCAAAGCATGTACCCTGGCATTCAAGAAAGCCAAAGTTAATAAACTGAGAACAATGCTAAGTAAAGTCCAATGGCAAGAGACTGTAATGGGAAAAAGAGTCCAAGATGAGTGGAATTTAAAAAAAAGGAAATTCTAAAGGCACAATTACAAACAATTCCAACAAGGAAAAGGGGTAGAAGAAAACAGAGGTAGCCTATGTGCCTTCCCAAAAAGTTTATAAATGATCCAAAAATAAAAGGGAAGGAAATAGATGAAGGCCAGGCTTCAAAGGAAGAACACAGGCAGGTAGCATGGAATTACAGGGTGTCAGGAAGGCTAAAGCTATGTAGGAATGAATGGAAGTTAATGAGGGAAAGCAACAGTTGTGTCCAAAGTAAAAAAAAAAAGTAGAGGAAAGAATTGGAGGCTCAAATACTCATTGTGGATGGCAAAATGATATCGCATGACAAAAGGCAGAAGTGCTCAATTCCTGCTTTGACCGAGTTGTTTTCCATAAGATCTATGACCTTCCTGATGAAGGGGAAGTAAAAGCTGAAAAAGCAGGATGGCTGCTCAAGAGTGATAGGTCAAGGATCATCTAATTGGGTTGAATGAGAGCAAATCTCCAGGGCTCGATGAACTCCATCCTAGAGTCATCAAGAAGTTGGTGGAAAAACTCTCAGAAGGGCTATTATCTTTGAGAAATCATGGAGGACAGGGAAAGTACCAGATGACTGGAGAAGGGCTAATGTTGTCTCTATCTTCAAGAATGGAAAAACAGAAGAACCTGAGAACTACAGACCAGTTGGTCTGACATCAATCCCTGGGAAAATTCTGGGAGCGGATATAATCCTTGGGAGCAGATTATAAAGCAGTCAGTCTGCAAACACATTGGAAACAATGCTACTATGACTAGAAGCCAACATGGATTTGCCAAGAACAAATCCTGACAGACAAATCTGATTTCATTTTTTGACTGGGTAACCTCCCTGATGGACTGTGGGAATGCTGTGGACATAATCTATTTTGACTGGTAGCAAAGCTTTTGACAAAGTGCCCCACAATATCCTGATTAGCAAAAAGTGGGCTAGATGGAACAATGATTGGATGGATCCACAGTTTGTTTTAATTTAAAGTTTTTATAGATCATTCTATCAGCACAAAGATACAGGGAGGATAAACAACAATTAGACAAGTAAATAAAACAGTAATAGATGACATAATAAACCATAGTAACCAATCATGTGAGAAAGAAGGACTCACTGGAGAAAACCCTAATGCTGGGAACAATAGAGGGCAAAAGAAGAAGGGGAAGGCAGAGGATGAGGTGGCTGGATGGAGTCACTGAAGCAATCGGTGTGAGCTTAGGTGGACTCCAGGGGATGGTGGAGGACAGGAAGGCCGGGAGGAATGTTGCCCATGGGGTCGTGATGGGTTGGACACGACTTCGCAACTAACAACAACAACAACCAATCTCTTTATAAAGAGCAGTATAAAATAACAACATCTATTCAACAATTAAAATAATGGGAAACTAAAAATGTTTTGACCAGGCACTGAATTATATAAAGTGTTGGTACTAGGTGCACCTCCCTGGGGAGCTGGGTTTCATAAATGGGGTGCCACTACCAAAAAGGCGCTTTCCCTTTTAGTCACCTTCCTTACTTCCTTTAAAGGTGGCTCTTGGAGAAGGACCTCCATTTATGATCTTAGGGCCCAGGGAAGCATTCCTTGAGATATCCAGGCCTTAAGTCATTTAGGGCTTCATACATCAGTGTAGGCACCATGAAGCTGGCCTGGAATTCAATTAATAACCAATGCAGTTGATAAAGATCAGGGCTCATATGCTCATATTGACCCATCCCACCTAACAGACAGGCTGCCCTGTTCTGTATCAACTGAAGTTTCCAGACTGTTTTCAAGGGCAGCCCCACATAAAGTGCATTACAAGTAGTCCAAATGTGAGGTTACCACTGCATGGACTATCATTGCTAGGTGGTGCCCATCCAGAGAAGGGCACAGCTGATATATTAACCACAGTTTGATAAAAAGGTGTTCCTGGCCACAGATAACTGAGGTTCCACCCACCAATAGCGGCTCCATCTTGTTTGGATTAAGGGTTCAGTCTGGGGCCCATTGCTCTCCAACCTTTTTATAAATGACCTGTATGAGGAAGCAAAGGGAATGGTTATCAGATCTGCAGATGACACAAAACTGGCTGGGATGTCTAATACCCTGGAAGACAGAAAGAAGATTCAAAGTGATCTTGATAGTTTGGAGCCCTGGGCTGAAAACAAGAGGATGAAATGCCAACTTCTGCACCTAGGAAAAAGAAACCAAATTCATCATTACAAAGTGGAGAATACTTGGCTCAACAATCCTGTAAGTGAGAAGGATCTTGGAACTGTTGTAGGTCACAAGCTGAATATGAGTCAACAATGTGTTGTGACTGCAAAAAGAGCAAATGCTATTTAAGGCTGCATTAATAGAAGTATCTCTTCCAAATCCCATGAAGAGCTAGTTCCTCTTTACGCAGCACTGCTTAGGCCTCATCTGGAGTAGTGAGTCCAGTTCTGGGCACCACAGTTGCAGACAAAGATACAGACAAGCTGGAACGGGTTCAGAGGGGGCAACAGGGATGACCTGGGGACTGGTAACAAAGCCCTGTGAGGGAACACTGAAAGAACTGGGCATGATTAGTCTCTGCTACTTCTGATTAAACTCTGCTACTTGAAAGGCTGTCACAAAGAGGAAGGACAGGATCTCTTCCCAATTATTCCAGGGTGCAGGACATAGAACAATGGGTTCCAGGTACAGGAAGCCAGATTCCAGTTAGATATCAGGAAAAATTTCCTGACTGTCAGCGCAGCATGACAATGGAATCAATTGCTTAGGGAGGTGTGAGATCTCCCACAGTAAAGGCATTCAAGATGCAACTGGACCAGCCGTCTGAGAGGGATGGTTCAACTCAGCATCCTGCACTGAGCTGGAAACTCGATCGCCCTCTGGCCCCTTCCAACTATACTCTTCTATGATTCTATAAACCTCCTTCTTCAGAAATAAATGAGAATATGAATGTGATACCAAAAATGTGTACCAATTAATTGTGTGATGGATTTTGGTTTTGGAGTAAATTAAAATTGCAGCATTTGGAGCCCATTCAATTCATCTGTTCATCTGTTTGAAACTTCCCACCAGTTCCCACCAGGCAGCTGTATAGATAGCAGATCCCAACAGCTTTCTCCTGCATTGCCCCCAGACTATGATATGCACTCCTGCTAGATGTACCATTGGTCCCCCTTTGTTGATGGTTAGGAAGGTTCTAAAGACCCATCTTTTCTGTTTAGCCCTTCAAAATGTATAGTTTTAATGTTTAATATTTCTGTTTTTAATTATCTTGTTTATTTATCTTAAGGCTTATTGTTTTAAATTGTTGTACATCACATTGATGGCTTTTTTGCAGTTCGGGCAGGATGTTAATTATTATAATAAACACATTTATTTTTGCCTGCATCATATCAAATCAGAGGAGTTCCTCCCCTTCCTTCCCACAGTTCTCTGTTATCAACCTGAATGGAATTCCTCTTGATCTGTGCATCAGCTGTGATGATTAGTGGGTCTTGGCTTTTGCCAGCTTCTTCAAGCTTATTGATAAAATCAAAAATTTCCCTACTGATTCAGCAATAGCAATTGTGGTGCCTAAGAGATGACCCCAAGAACTACCATCCTATAAGTCTCTTGGACAGGATCAACAAATTATATGGGAAACATCTTTTAGACCATTTGGGAAGTAGTTGGATGGGCATAGTAAACCTTCCATCAGAAACAAGCCAACTTTCATCCTGGTGACTCAACCAAGGATGACTACTCCCATTCAAATCAACTGATGAGGATATATATTTTCTCACCACATCAGCCACTCTATGCTGATGTGCTCTTGATTATATATCTTTGTCCTTCCTTTGGCACACATTTGCTTTTTAAAATATGGATTGTAGGTTGATAAGGTTAATTCAGGGCTTCTGTGCTAATTCTAGTACACAGGTCAGAAGTACAACAAGAGTCAGCTTAATTTGATGCTGTAACAGTGAAAACATGTATGCAATGGGGGAGCCTGTTAGCACGGTTTTTATTTAATCCCTATCTTAATAGCATTTTTTTTTCTTCTGGTGTAGGGATTTTCTCTCTCTGATGAAGACATGGGCATATTTCTACTATCCATTGATGTGGCTATTCTGTCCTATACTCAACTAGGAATGCAAGACTTTTGAGAGCCTTGAGCTCATGCTGTACTAGGGATATTTTACACTTATATTCCAAAATTGAAATACAGTGTTCAGGAAAAGAAAGAAGAAATATCAATGAAAATTCAATAATCACTTACTGGAGCAAATGGATTCCTATCAATATAAATACGACTATGATGTTTAAAAACTGAGTTCTAGTCCATGCATTCATGCTGGTGGCTGCAGTAACAGCAAAGGGTGTTTTTCATTTCTTAATCAGACCAGGTGGAGAGTTAGTGACACTTCTTGAGGTACTTAAAAGCAAATTGCTCTTGGAGGTTTCATATGGGGCCCCTGCCTGGGTTCATTTCGATATTGCAGCCCTGGAACTGGGCCTAAATCCCCCCTTAAGACAATTGTCCAAAGGGAGACAGCTTGTAGTACTGTGGGAGCCATCTATTTGTGCCATAATTCGTTAGGTGTCCCCCGTGTCCCACTGGCATATGAAGACATTCCTACTGGCTGCAATGTATATGCAATGTGACATATTGCATTGTTAAATTTATCAAGCTAGCTCCAGGGAAGAGGAAGTCTTTTATCTCAACAGATGGCAACATAGGACATCGAGCTGTTTTAATTGATTTAATAATTTTAGTATACAAACCAGTTGTCAATAATTTGCTAAATTTCCTCTTCTCCTCTTCAGGATAGTCTAACTTCCTTCTATGCTGATAATCTTTCTAATTTTGTAGAGATGTATATGCAAATACCTAGTTGACTATTGAATAATAATCTCAACAGTACCGATAACATCACTGCTGTGCCACATTTCTGTCACGTTTGCAGTTCAGTGATTTAGCACATCATTTTGAAGGCTTTAAAAAGGTGTGCGTGCACACGCGCACACACATGCACAAAATGCCTTCCAATATTGTGTGCGCATGCACTTTTCCCTCAGTCCTTTTTATTCTGGCCACCTGAACGGACCTGGGCCCATGTGCTTTTCCTTCCCTGCCCCATTGCTGCCAGCTGCTGGGCATCTTAACACACATTAAAAGTTCCTTTAAAACATTGTACTTGGTATTATGTGCATAAATGCCTGACTTTAAAAAGCCCATCCCTCTCCAGTCGCAAATATAATCATGCCTTTGATACTTACCCTGAAAAAAATAAATCAATGAAGGGGCCATGTGCTTAGGAAATTAATGTGAGTATGTGAATAGGGTAGGGATGCACAAGAATTAAACTTCATATTGCAAATCATTTGAATTTTCCCTGTTCACAGCTTTTAATGTGAATGGGGGTGCTCTTTCTTGAAAAACATTCCTCCAGAGCATGTGACCATGTTTAAAACATGCATATTTTGTGAAGAATTGATACTTTGGAAAAATGAAAAGACAATTGATTTTTGCCAGCATTAGGCTTTCTGTCTACATGAGGGACACATGCAGCACTTCATGTACAAAGAACTGCTTACATTTATGTGTGCAGCAACAAGGTTGGAGACTGCAATGGCATGGAAGAATGATCAATCCATCCCACTTTCCCCCTGGGCCAATAGGTTGTGGTCACTGGCACTGGTGGAGAAAGTAACCAAGAAATACACAGCTCTAGACTATCCCAAAGTGTAAACAATTTTTATGAGATATAGTAGCCATGGCCTGAACATTCAAACTCGGGTAAAGACACAACACATCAGACAGGGCAATACACTGCCCTTTGTGGAAACAGCAATGCTGTACTGCACTTTTCCTCTTTGAGGAAACACACAAACAGGTTGCAAACAAAATTGGGAAGGAGATGAACTGAGCATCAAAGTGAAGTATGGAAAATTCGGCTGGCTCAAACTCCCTGGCTCTCCTATCCTCTGCATTTTATTTATTTTATATTAAGCATTTCCCCAAAACAAAATCAAAGAAATGAACACATAAATAAGAGAGACAAGGAAAAACATGAAATTAACAAATACTGATATGTAAACTTGCAAATAACAGCATAATTCCAAATGTATCAATTATACATAAGATTCAGTGAAGGTAGAACAAATATTCATATATATTGTATGTCCATTTGAGAATGGTGTCCTTATGTCATCCACTCAAATATTGAAAGCACTGTTAAGGGTGCATTCCTGTGGCCTCCTGGCATTGTCTGCATAGCCATAGGATTATTCAGAATCCAAGCTGTGACATCCTGTCATCTTGGAGATGGGATGCTGGAGGCTAAGCCTGACACCTGCCCTCTTGTGGCTGGAGCAGAAATTAGTGCCCCAGTCTCCTTCCCACCTCTTTCCCAGTGCTAAATCTAGATGGTGGGAAATGGTCATCCAGAGAAAATGTAGAGCGCAATGGATAGCGGTGGCAGAGATGACAATGGCTGCACCTTGCTCTTCCCATTAGGAGCTCATAAGTTCTGAGTTCAGAGACTTGCGAGCATTTGCTGTGGGACAGTAGGATTTCACCCTAAGTCTTTAATCCATTGCATTACAGGAGGCAAACTTTTTATCCTTCCAGTGTTGTAGTATTTGTCTTTTAGCTGTCTAAGAGCATGGAAAATCCACTTGCATTGATCAGGTTTCAACTTCCAAGAAACAGGTGAATCATTTAAAAGTAAGTGTACATTGGAAAATATCAAAAATGTTCTAATATAAATTGTATCCATATTATAACTTCCACCCCAAATGTGGAAACTACTGGACATTGCCAAAGCAATGTGATTTGCAGTGTTACTCCTCGAGCAGCTGGCTGACCTGGGCAAGCCTCTGCATAAGGGCATCCATGCCCATGGGATGGCTTAACTTATCATAGCAGGCTACCTTTTGAGAGTCACTTCCTTCTGACTTAACATTTGCTGTGCCTCTGTTTTCTTGCATCACAGCATTCTTTCTCCAGCATGTGGATTTCCTCCAAAGGGAACTGTCAATCACAGAAGAAAAAAATGTAAATTGACAAATAGATTAAGAGCTTCAATCCATTCAGTACCTGTGAGGAAGCACCATTAAGCACAGCAGGACTGCCTTCTAAATAAACATGCATAGGATCACACTCTGAAGAACATAACTTATGCACATGCTTATTTATAGTGACAGCCTGTGCAGTTAGAGGGTTGGACCCAGATCAGGAAGAGCCTGGTTCCGGTCCACTCTCAGCAATGAAGTTCTCTGGATGGCTTTGGACCAGGTGCAACTCTCAGCCCAAAACACCTCACAAAGCCACTGTGAGGATAAACGGCATGTGTGCCAGAGGGCCATTTGGGAATCTGAGAAACAGTCCTGGGCATCACAAGGGCCATTTCTGGGCCATTTGGGAATCTGAGAAACAGTCCTGGGCATCACAAGGGCCATTTCTGGGCCATTTGGGAATCTGAGAAACAGTCCTGGGCATCACAAGGCTGCCATGAAAGGTGCTGCAAAGGACTTAGAATCTGTCCAAATCTGGTTGAAGGTAGAGGTGGCCTCCAAGACCTGAGACACTAAAGCACTCCTTGACACCCAGAATTTTCAGCACTAACAAATCTATTTCACAGCAATCCCAAGGTATTGGTAAGACAATGCATTACTATTTTTTCATGGTAAGAAAAAAACCAGGTTAGAAATCTAATGCATAAATAAATAAAAGTAACCAGGAACTAACTCACTGGTGCCTGTGAGCTTCATGCTGTCTAGCACTGTTCTGGGCTTCTTGGAGGAAAGTTCTGATACAAATATAAGAAATAAAGTCATAATACTTTTGGTCCTACGGGCATTTCAGTGTAGAACAAGGCCCAGTTTTGTTCTGAATTCTAGCTCTTCTTTCAGTGTGCAACCATTGGGCTTTGACCTTCCCCTCATGATCTCAATTTAAACATGCCCATTTCCCTCAGCCTCTCTTCACAGCTATTGCTGCTTCAAGCCTTGATTATCTTTGACACTCTCAACGGAATCCTCTCGAATTTGTTTACTGCCATTTGAACAATCAAGGGCCTGAACACTGTCCTTGCTCTGACTGACACGGCATGTAACTCTTCTTTTGTTAGAAATGGATGGGAATTTCATATCTGCTTTCAAAACATGCACGCATGCCTTATTGCACCCCAACCCCAACCCTGAATGTGAGTGTAAGCAGCAGAATGCATTTGCTAAAAGTGGTCACAAATTTGTGAACATGGACTTATATTTGATTTGCACATTTTCCCATTTTGTTTTGCACAAATGCTGATGAACATATCTTTAAAATACCCAAACAGGCTTTCACAGACCCTTTTTTTAAGAGAGGGGGGGATGTTTGTGGATGTTCATTTTGAAAAGAACCCAAGATGCTTTCCAGTGGCCATGGGAGGACACAAGTGAACTAGGTTACTGGGAGAGCCTGTAACAAAATGAAGAAGCACTTGCCTTGCATATAAAATGCCCCAGCTTCAATCCTTGGCACCTTGGGTAGCAAATCTAGAAAAAGATCTACATTTAAGACTGTGGGAAGCCACTAGCGATCTATGAGTCAGTTAAATCACAGAGACCTTTCTGCCAGAATAAGCTTCATACACTCCAATGTGGGCCAAGGGTGCCCAACAACCTCCCATGTTCCTTGCACCGCTAATCAACCATCCAACACACGGGGTGATAAGCTGCCTTTTCCCAACCAGGTGCCCTCCATATGTCTTGGATTGCAGCTCCCAGCAACTAGCCATGCTGGCTTGGGCCAAAGGGAGTTGTCATCCACAACATCTTTTAAAAGACAAATAACTTTGTGGGGGGGGGGAATGCCATGCAGATCAGTTTTGGTGATGAACTTGGTACTGTAGTAGGTATCTGATTAGCCTGTGAACTCCTAGAAGCTGCTTGCCCTTGCTCTAGCAGGGGTGCTCCCCATGGAGGTTTCAGCCAACCTCGTTCAGGATGTCTTTCATCACAGCTAGCTTCATTTTCCCACTACATATCATCATACTTTGATCTCTTCTTGGTGATGCCAGAGTGTGGGACATGGAATAATAAATTCAAGTTGCAACAACCAGATTCAGGCTGGACATCAGGAAGAGTTTCCGCACTGTCAGAGCAATACAGCAGTGGAACCAGCTGCCTAGAGAGGTGGTGGGCTCTCCCACACTGGAGACATTCAAAAAGAAACTGGACAGCCATCTGAGTGGGATGGTGTGACATGCTGCCCTGCAACAGTGGGGGGTTGGATACAACAGCCTTCATGGCCCCTTCCAACTCTACTATTCTGTGATTCTTTGAACAATGGAACCAGCTGCCCAGAGAGGAGGTTGGCTTTCCCACACTAGAGGCATGCAAGGCCAAACTGGACAGCCGTCTGAGTGGGATGGTGTAACATGGTGTCCTGTAACAGCAGAGGGTCGGACTCAATTTTATTTATTTATTTATTTATTTATTTATTTATTTATTTATTTAGAACATTTCTATGCCACCCCCATCGCAACAAAGCCTCGGGGCAGCTGACAAAAAAATACAAAAAACATACATAAACAATAACAATATAACAATTTAAAAGAAAAAAAAACATTTAAAACCCCTGGTGCATTCTCCTAATAAATACAATAATTTAGCAATTAAAATAAGTTTTAAATAAAAAGGTCTTAGCCTGGTGCCGAAAAACAAATAATGATGGTGCCAGGCAGACCTCTCTGAGGAGCGCATTCCATAGATGGCCTTCATGGCCCCTTCCAACTCTACTATTCTATGATATCACCAAATCTGACTGATTGTAGAATGTACTGATATCGTCCTGTTCACTAAGTGATCTCAAACAGAGTGGGACAACTCAAAGGAGAAAGTCTGAGCCAGGGTGTGTGTGTATGCATGTTTGTGTAGCAGTGGGTCAGGGGAGATGGGCCATGGGATCACGGCAGGGCAGAAGAAACAAAACCAACAGCCATGATCAGGCTTGGAAAATGTGACCCTTAGAGGGGCTACTTCAAGAACCATCTGGCATTCCTCAAAGCCGAAACTTTGCCCCCACTGCCCAAACCTGTGATGCAAACCTCTGATGCAACTAGTTCTTATTTCTAGACTGATCACAATCTATTTTGCAGTTCTTTTTTGCTTGTTGTTAACAAAAGCAGGTCTCAAATACCACTACAGAAAGACCTACGACTCCCATTTCTGTCTCCAGAGGCCCAACAGCCATGCCTGACTCAAATAACTCCACAATGTTCCTTTTCTCACCTTCCAGTTCAACCCCCCCATCTCCCCTCACCACAAAATGTCAAATGTGCAATTAAACAGTCCGTATTGCTTCTGCCAAATGGCGTGGCAAGTGAAGGGAGGAGTGGTGCTTTCCTGAATATTAGCGTTGTTTTTCTCCCCGACGGGTCTCTCCTACCCCCCCACACACCTTTGCCTGTGTACTTTCAGTAAACACTCAATTAGAACCATACTACTGTACCTGTCTCCCAGTCACTGCTGGTAATTATGTAGGTTTTCGATGTCAGCACAGCAGGGAAGTGCTATTAGAGCTAATTAAAGCATCTCCCAAGCTCTGTGAGTCCTGAACTTCTGCAGCTGTATCTGGTGGCATTTTGCAAACAGCTGCAAACACTGTCAGCCCCATCCTCCTCCTCTCTGCAAAGCCCCTCCCCCACCAACACAGGTGTCAAAACCTGTTCAAAGAGAAGGACCTCAGAAGCAAGCCCTCCCCTTTCTTTTTCCCTAGGAAGAAAGATGTACAGGGCCTTTTCAGAGATGATTCTCGTTTTAAGCATGGCAACATCTTGAAATGGCAGTCAAAGTGCAGTGGCTGCCTGGTGTTAGGCCCCGTATGCCTCAAGGAGCGAGATTTCTGAGCTAGGTTTTCCCTGATTTTCCTCCTCTGTAATACCAGCTTTCAGGGGCATGACAACAAAACAAATAAGCTGGAGGCTCATGGTGTTGAAAGGAGTACTGATTGCCCTAAGAGGTAGCAAAAATGGTAGATGTCCAACAGTGTTCAAAGAAGGATGAAAGAAAATGGTCTTGAATAAGGCAGGCAGTTATGAATCACAAAAAAGGGAAAGAAAAGAGGAAACGCAATACCAAACAGGACTGAAGAGGAAACTGATTTGCATGAGAAGTGCATACTCTAATCTCCCTTTGTAGATACAAATTTAGAAATAATTGTATGGATAATGGAAATACAGTACATCACAGTGTGGAAACCGTGACCCACAGGTGGCCAGTGTGTCTGCCCATTCAGTCTGATATTCAGGCGCTCACTGCTGATGGACAACAGTTTTGATGCTTCTTAACATTAAATCAGAATTGCCCTCTGATTTAAACAAGATTGCCCTCTACAGAAGACGACACACGGTTACCCTGAGTCAGTCCTGCTGAAACATCCATATGCAAAACTCAGGCACAGAACATACATTCCTAAGAATCTCAGTTTCCAGGCTTTGTTCTATTTGGAAAAAAAAAAGGCCTCCATGTTTTGGGGATACATTTCAAACCAGCACTTACAGACAATTCTATTCTTTAGAGAGACAAAACTCATTTCCCAAAGTATCCCCCAGGGGAGCCAATGCTGAGACTTGTGAATGGGACTAGTCTAAGTATGACTGGGGTGAGAATTGGCCCCACGAAGTGGGATGCATGCTGCAAGTCATGCCACCGCATGGTCTTGCTGCAGGGGCTGAGGGCGTGCTTGGCCATTTGGCTCTCTTTGGCTCCCTGGGCCACACCAGGGGTGAGGCAGCAGCCTCCGTCTGTACATATGCCCTGCTCCTGTGCACACTGCAGGTCTGGGGGGACCTGTTTGCCTGCTTTGCCTGCACCATGTGCTTGCATCCATCTGTGCTCTGGGGAGGGCAGATAGGGCCATGTTTCGGCAACAACAAGACCCTCCATACCATGCTTAGAGGCAGCCATGCCCCCTTGTTTGGCCCTGAAGTCAGGGGAGCAGAAATGCCATACCTTCAGAACATGGAGCCGTGAGACTTAACAGATGCACAAATACCTTGCCACTCCTTCTGTGACCATTGTCAGAGACCAGAAACTTAGCTAGATGGACCACTGCTCCAACAGGACCACCAATAAGCTTCAATGTCCTCATCCAGGGAGCTCACCTGCCCTTGAAGGAGAGGGGTGACATATCCCAATGAATGTCCTCCCCTTGCTTTGTGCCTCAGTTTTGCCACATGCACAATAGCAGGTAATAAATTTCCATCTGCCTGATGGGACTCATCGCTGCTGCTAATGCTTTTGTCAGTTGGATGCACGTAGGCATTCTTATTATTTCTGCCTGTGTTTTGGAACCAAGGATAATTAAAATAAATTGCAAACCTGTCTCTTTCTAGATGCATTTCATGGTTTTTATTCCCAGACAGGGGGAACGGACAGTGGTACCTTGGCTCCCTCATGTATTCCAGAATTAATTTCTTTTAAAGTGGCAAGAGCTTCATTCACAGGCTTCTGCTGGGTTTTTGCCATTGGTCGGGACAAATTGGTATATCAAAACAGGAAGCACCCATTAATCTGGGCGGGAGAAAAGGTAGATTGAGACCTACTGGCAAATCTCAAGGTGGTTTCTAGGAGCATTGGGGCCTTCAGGCTTCAATAGTATTGGGGTGGGGTGTCCATGCACCAATTTATGGGAGCTATCCATGGTGCTGAGCCCAAGCGCTAACACTAATGTGACACCTGGAGGCTCAGCACCATGGATAGCTCCACGAACCTCCACCGTCCAGTAGATGGGCAAAGGTTTGCCCTCAACAAAGGATGGCCCTCAACAGTTTAATAATAGCAACAAGAAAGGACTCCTCTTTACCTATAGTGTATTAAGCAGCACAGTTGAAAGAAAGAAAAAAACCCTTGGGTGGGTAGGGGAACCCGAAGTTATAGTTCTATACAGTGTAAAAGATATAGCTATAGATATATCCATATATAACAAGAAGTTTTATATAGCACAGGAAAAGACTATACATTCCATCCTGCTATAAAAAATTTCTTGCCCTGATGTAAGCAGCCGTGCGCCTCTTCTTCATCCCTGCCACCGCCTGCTTGCCTGAGGCAGGCTGGGGCAGTACTTGCTCCTCCTCACCACGACTGTTGCCTGGGCCACCCCAAAGGCAGGTGCAGAGAAGGAGCTACTCCAAGGGGCTCTTGTCAGTGGACCCCTGCTGTGGTGAGCGACCTCAGCAGACACCCAGCTCGCTCTCCCTGATGCTGGCCCTGGTACACACAGCCCCGTTGGTGCATGTCGTTCTTTGTGCAACTAGGATGGTTTGCAGATCTTTACTACCTTCCCCTTCTGTGACTGTTGCCTTTTGTGTACATTGTGGGCACTGTTAAGTGCCGGAGTATCCTGCAGTGCCATGAAATATATAAAGTAGCCTCTGCTTCCCTTTCTGGAGTAGAACTTAACCCCAGCCAGCCTTGATATACAGCAGAATCAGGAGAGTTGCCCCAGTTTCAGACGTTGTTCCCAAGATACAAATATCTGGTGCCGCTCTTCAGCAGAGAAGGCACAATCCAGCAAATGTTTCTCAAGGCTTCCAAGCCCCATTGTTGCTTCAGGACTTAGTGGCCACAAAGCTTGTGCTGTGCTTTCGGTCCGTGTGCCGGGTGGTCACTTACAGTGCTAAAAAAAATGGAACGCATTGGCAGAGGACACTAAGTTGTGTAGCATTTGCACATGCAAAACATATATGTATCCGTGTAAACTTGGAAATAAGAGCTAGCATGAAGGACATCTTCCCACATACTGGCTGGGGTTGATGGGAGTTGGAGTCCAGCAACCTATTGGAGGCAGAGGTTCTCTACTTCCACAGAAAAAGGAAGGAAGAATGTTCAAGGATTGTACCATAAGCCTTCCTTGTGGGAAGCATAGACAAATCTTGTAATGCTACTAGCAACTCTGCCTTTGTGTGTGGGTGTTTATGTAGGCCATATGGACTATCCCTTTAAGGCTTAGGGGGAACTCCAAAGTTCTCAGAAATACAACAAAATTTTAATGGGAAATAACCACTCAAGTGTATGACATGTGAAGGGGACCCACAACAGTGCAATGGCAACTTTATGTGTTCAGTAGAGGCCATGGAATGCTGGCTGGTTACTGGGGAAGGAGAAGGGGACAACGACGGGATGAATGGAGAATCCTGGAATCAACCAGCTCAAACCTTCAACAGGAACCCTTCACACATATCACACTGCAACATTTTGTCAATTATTTAAGAAGGGAGCAGGCAAAGGGGAGGGGCTCCATTTTGTGGATTTTGTGATTGTTTGCCTCACTGTCTTGCAAATTATGAAGCAGGGCTCAAAGGAGCAAGCAAAGTGCCTTCACAGAGGGCTTTGCCAAAGGCCCTTTTAGAGGTGGGGAGTGACTGCTTTGCTTTTGTCTCTCCTTGCCTCATACAGAAGGGAGCCAGGATTTCTGCTATTTCAGCTGTTGGTCAACCTCAAATATAGGCTTTGCTAATGAGAGAGAGAGAGAGAGAGAGATTACCAACCATGGATTTGTGGACTTGTGTGATTCAAGAGGAGCAATCTCAGTTTACTACATGAGGTGAAAGACAAGATGGTGTCCCTTCCCATTCCTTGCACAAAAGCCGACTGGCCCAGCAGATGGATTGGACTTCAGCAATGAGAATGAGATGGTGTCCTCCACTGACCTCAAGGAAAAGGACAAATTCTGAAGACACAGAGCAAGTCCCATGGGACATGGGGACATCCTCCAACTCCTTGCTGCCACCTCCCAGCATCTGCCGCCTAAGGCAACTGCTTCACTCTGGGCAGGCCCTTGTACTCTGTACCCTAACTCAGCCACTATTAAAAAATTGAAGTTCTTTTAGGGGTTCACTGTTTAAAATATTTTGAATTCTATGTTGAATTATTGCTTCAAGTTACAAAATTATTTGAACACACACACGTGTGCATGCACACATGAACGCTTCCTTTAAAAATGAGATTGTACGTTTTCAAAATATTGCTAGATTTGAATCTTTGCTTGGCTTGGAGGTGAAGCCCAGGAGAAATTAGGCTCAGATGAGAGATAACTTAAGCATAAGAGGTTTGGCAACTCCAGATAAGAAAAGGACAACTAAAAGTGGCAGGATTTGGCCAGGCTTGTCCTCCCTCCAAAGATCAGAGAATGGTCACATACAACCACCATATCATAGCCAAAGTTAGTCCTACTTACTGTAAACACAGAAATGAATCACATGCCCATTTGTGCCTAATTAACATTGGGTACAAGCCAACCTCTCCAAAATCAGCAGGAATGTGGCATTCCACAAATCAGGATCGAATCACCCCCCCAGCTCACTGAGACCTCCTTTCCTTTTCACATCTGCTGCATTGAAATATGCCAAGTGCTGTCCTTGTAGGAATGGGTTATATTTTCAGGGGAAAAGAAATACTTTCCCATGATTTTGGGCAGAGATTGGGGCAGGCATGGAGCCAGCTATGGAAAAGCGATGGGGTGAAGGCCCACAGAGCAAAAACACAAAGCACATGTTTCCATATGCCTCTTTCCATATGTTCTAAAGTCTTTAAGCAACCTGTTTTCTAAGCTCAGCCATATTTGTAAAAAGGGTGAGAGGGGCATTTGATTTCAGAAAAAAAACCCTTGTTTCAAGGGATAGGGCGCCAGAAGAGGGTGTAAATGTGGGCACAAAAGCAAGTAATTCAGGGGGATTAGATGAAACAGATTATCAAAGGCCCTGGACCTCTCTAAAAGCAATGTAGTAGGGCATCTGGGCTCCAAAAGAAAGAGTGGGGTCATCAGCTGTAATGGGCCTGTCCCTAGCACTGCCCCATGGGCACATGAGACCTCAGAAAACCAGCCCTCCCCATTCATACATCATCCTCTAATCCTTTGCCAGTGAGATTTCAATGTGTGGAAGGTCTAACTCGAATTTGCAGCTTCTCCCATTGTTAAATGGGAATAAGCAGGCAAAATGAATCAAACAGGGATGAGAATAGCTTCTGATATACTCTGCCCTGCAGAGGGTGTGGGAATTCTTCCTTTTATTTTGTCTTTGTCCTTTTTCTAGAACTTCTTCGTGTTCTCTTTTGTTTTTTTAAACTATGATTTAAATGGAGAGAAAATAGAACTGCGCTAGTTCTAAGGATGGCATAGTACCCACCGTGCCACCCGCCTCCCCACATGTGCCAAGGGCATGCAGCGGGGCGGGGGAGGAACGGTTTGGTGGCCCCTGAGAATCCCGTCTCTCCCCAATGCTCCTGGGACACCATCTTCTTGCCCTCTCGGATGTCAGAGGAGGGCTGGCGCAGGCCTGTCCACAGTCTCATCGGAGACTTACAGGACCAGAGCTCCTTCTCCAGGGTCAACCCTCTCTCTCCTGCCGTCGGAGAGAGAGATCCGAAGACTCGCAGGGCCCATGGCACGGCTGTCTTTGTTTGCTATTTCAGATTAGGCAAGCGAGTGGTGTTTTTATTTTTCATGCTGATAAACAGAAGTCTGACAGGAACACTGACTGCACGGGGTCTTTTAAAAAGACACACACATACATATATTATATATAACTATCTTTCTCAATAAAAAGAAAGCAACAGCTTTGGCTGCTCTGCTTTAAAGGCTACGATTAATTGGCACAAATTCCCTTCACGGCATGGGACAGCCTCAGGTAGCAGCAGCAAAGCGGTACTTTAAAAAGGAAGCCACATTTAACAAGCTAATTGGGCCATAATTATCACTTGGTCTCTTAGAAAAGATATGGAGGGATGGGACTTGGTTTGGCAGGAGCAGAAATGAAGTAGTCTCATTTACAAAAGGCCTCTGGGTGCCTCTTTTTGCCGCATGTTGCTTGTGTGCCGCTGGAGCTGTGAGAACGGAGGGTGAGGAGGACCACAGCCTAATGTGTGAAAGTCTGCAGTCAGCTGCTCAGGCACCTGGAATAGAAGGGAGGGTCAGATTCTGTATGGCAATTTGCCATACAACAGCTAGCAGGACTGTGCAGGGCAGTGGAACACTGTGTGATAGGGTGCAGCTAAGTTGTGAAGGATGCAGCTCAGGTGTGAAGCTGGACCTGTCTGATGATTCATCAGCTATGGCAGCCCACTGCTCTGAGCAAGATGGACCAGAGTTCTGACCCTCCGTCGGTTCCCCAGATGCATTTGAAAAGTCCTCGCAGTGCCAGGGGGCACCCACTCCAGTTCCAAGGATCTCACCAAATGGGTGGCTCTCTCCAACCATCCAGAGTAGTCATGCTTTGAGTAGATCCATGGAAATCAGTGGAACAAGTTAGCCGCCACCCGGTTGAGCTTATTTCAGCGGGTCTCTTTGAAGCCAGACCAGCCCTGGAACCATCTGTATTTTTACCCAGCATCAAACTTACTTGATCCTGGCCTCCATGGATACATTGCACATGAGGTCAGTATCAGTCTTCAAATGAGTTGCCAGCTCCATGAGTTGGTGGATCTTCTCTCTACATCTTTTCTCAGAATGGTTCGCTGTTCCTTCTCACTGTTGCTGGACTGGGGGAGAAAGTCATCCGCTCACATGTAATAAGAACCCACCAGATTACATACTTTTGAACCAAAACTCAGTAATTGGGCAACAATGACAGTATTTTAAAGGTTGCATTTAAAATCATATGTAATCGTGTATACTAGAGAAAGAAAGTTCAAATGTTAGAGAAACTGCTCAACAAACATGCACACAAAATTGCATACAAAGATTCATGCAGTAGGAGAAACATATTAAACAATTGGTGTTTTCAGACATACTTATTAAAAAATTATCCAGGTTTAGGACAAACTAAATTTACAACTGGACTGAAGAACATCCCAGAGGAAACTGTCTTGCTGCAAGAGTTTTCATGGGTGGGTTGTTCTTTTCTCCACACACCAGGCATTTGGAGACTGGGGTGGGGGCTCATAAACTGGGAATTTTTTTCTGGCTCAGATTTAAGTCCAGGCTAAAGAAGAATTTGGGAGATTGTAATGGTTGCTTCATCCTCTGCAGTAGACATTTCTGAGCCTCCAAAGCTCCTCTCCAAGCTGCAGCCTGGCAAACCTCACCGGTTGCAATCTTCATATGGCATTGCTCTGTATAGCAAAGGGGGGAATGGAATAAGGCTGGGGAAAGAGAAGTACACTGAGAGCCTGTGTGGTGTAGTGGCTAAGAGCATGGGACTGGGACTCAGACGACCTGGGTTCTAGTCCCCACTCGGCCATGGAGCCAACTGGGTGACTTTGGGCCAGTCACAGACTCTCAGCCCAACCTACCTCACAGGGTTGTTGTTGTGGGGATAAAACTGAGAGCAGGAAGTGAATTATGAAAGCTGGCTTGGAAAGAAAAAGGTGGGATAGAATGAATGGGTGGATGGATGAATGAATGAATGAAAACTGACATTCTGCTCTGCCTCAAGCACTGTACCCTTCTACCCCTGTATCTTGGTGACTGTGTATGCCCCTCCAAAGTCACTTGCTGCCACTGTGGATGGGAAGTGGTGGAGAACCTGCTTTTGAAATGGAAGCTCCCGGCTTGCGATAAAGTGAAAAAGTATTGGATAAAAATACATAAATGGCTTGAGGAAATGGTACAAAAATCCTTAGCTTTCAAACCTGAAGTTTTCTTATTAGGCATTATACCTGTTGATATTAGTAAACAAGAAATGTACTTGATTTTACATGTAATTACTGCGGTGAGGATTGCATTTGCCCAACACTGGAAAAGTGAAGAACCACCCACCGATGAACCGATCCTAAAAAAGATCTTGGACTGTGCAGAAATGGACAGATTGACTTTGTCATTGAAGGAGAAAGAAGATTCTGATTTCTATCAAACCTGGACTCTTTTTATTATTGGCTAGAGAAACAGGGCTTCGTATAAATTCAGATATGGTTTTAAGTTAGCATAAATAGAAAAAATGTGGGGACTGACCCAGCAGGTCCGATGTTTCTGATGACTGATGTCTTTTTTAGTTAGTTTTTTTTTTTTTTTTTTTTGTATTAGGGTTATTTAGAATAAAACTTATTAAAAAAGAAAGAAAGAAATGGAAGCTCCCGGGTTCAGTCTCGAGCATTTCCAGGTATTGCTGAGAAAGATTCCCTGCAGGAAACCTCAGAGAGCTGCTGCCAGCCATGGTGATCCACCATCTGCACGAGATGGACCGGAGTTCTGACTCTGCAGGGGACACCTCCCTCTGTTCTTCAGATGCAGCCGAAAAGCCACTTGCATGGCAGAGGGCACCCATTTCAGTTTGAAGGGACCTCACCGCATGGGCAGCTCTCTCTAACCAAGTGGTTGGATCCAGAGCAGCCATGCGTTGAGTAGGTCTATTGAAATCAATGGAACTAGTCCCCCAGGAAAATATGCCCCACGCCAACATTATATACGCTCCAATGCCAGGTTAAGACATTCTTATTTTCCCACCATTTCAATTGCTGATTATGATTTTATTGATTTTAAACTGTTTGGTGCGAGTGGAGTGGTTCTATTTTACTATGCATTGTTCTATAATAGTTTTAACATGCCCTGCCAAATTTTATCATTAAGTTGTTGTTCTATGACAGACAAGGTTGTTTTAAATTTGTTTTTAAATTGATTGTTATTGATTTTTAAAGTATATTCTGTACACCATTCTGAGAGTCCATCTAATCAAATTGTATAGAAATACCCTAAATGCATAGCCATTCATGTTAGCCATTATCTAGTTGTGTACTTTGTGTACTTTTTGACATTAAGTCAAAATCTTTTCATTTTCCCATTATTTTAATTGTTGAACAAAATGGTTATGATTTTATATTAGTTTTTAATTAGATTAGGATTGATTGGTTGCTGTGGATCAATGTCTATTGTATTATTTATTACCACTTCATTTTTTGCTAATATTTGTTATTATTCTTGAATTGTTACAATCATTATTGAGCTTTTACTGTTATTATATTTATGCAGTAAATTTTCTTAGAACATTGCCATAGGATGGTCCATAAAAACTTTAAATAAATAAATAAATAAATTTCAGTGGGTCTCCTTGAAGCATGACCAAGCCTGAATTGATCCCAAACTCTACACACCAGCTGGACTGAAATGGTTGTATTTGGAAGCAGGTTTTGGGGAAATCAAGAGCCTGTTTAGGCAAGCAGCTCTCCTTGCTTTCAAACGTCTCTGCATTGATGTTGAAGCCGTGCCACATACAATTAAACATCAATTAAAGCCAATTAAGATTCATTTAAAAGCAAGGATCCAACACAAATACACTGTAGTTTGAAATGAGTGTATAAATTAGAAGGAAAAAGGATATAATTTGAGATCAGCTGAGGAAAGACAGAAAATGTCCAGCAGGAAATCAGCTGAAGAAAGTCTTATGCCAAGAGAATAGAAAAGTACATGAAATCCACATGTATCTCAGCAGGGCTGTTGTCATGGTAGGCATTGTCCAGAACTGGTCTTATTCACACACACACATTCACATGGCTAGGCGCACATGGCAAATGATGGCCCATCAGCTGCACTTTCGCCCTTTCTCATATGCCATAGTAACAATCTGGTGCAACCCAGATTTGAAGATTTGAAGATTTCTGGATGTCCTTGTCTCCCACGTTGGGGTGTGTGTGTGAGAGAGAGGTGTCTTCACCTTGGATTAAATTATCTTGGACTTGGAATTCCTCTCCTCTGGAACTCTACAGAGGAACTATTAGCTACCTCGAAATACACACTGGCAGTGCCTTCTGAACCCCCAACATGACTGGGACATCAGATTAGCTCTATGCAGGTGACTAAACTGACCCCTGAGATTTACCAGTTAAAAAGCCCAAGAAGCCCAAACCCTTTTCAACATGTGGTAGACATTAAGAGAAGAGTGAAATAGGGAATTAGAATGCTACTTCCAGCCACACCTGAGAAAGCAGCTGTATCTTCTATGTGGTCTGTAGCCCCTCATCTAAACCTGTAATTTATGCAGCAAAATCTGCTTTTCCAGGAACGGTGGGCACTACAGGGCCGATTTTAGAAAAGCCTATCCTCCTCCAATAAAAGCTGAGGAGTAATGGATGCATCCTTGGGGCATATGTTGTGGGTGTGTCCCAGAGTGGCTCCCTTCTGGATATTTCAGCTTTGCTCTGGATGCTTCATCATTGCTCGTGTTTCTGGCCTGATTGGAGCCTGCTCAGAGAAGATCCTTCAGTGTGGTGGCCCCCTTCATGGCATGCCCTGCCTTGGAAAGTAGGCCAGGCAGACACCAACCCAATGTTGCTATTGGCACCTCCTGAAAATCTTTATTTTAGGAAGCCATGTTTGTATTGACTCTGTTTCCAACCTATTGCAACACTGTGTTCATTCTTTTTATCAGTTTTATTTCTAAACATTCACTACTACGGAAGGATGGAAGGCAGTTAGGCAGGCATTAATGCATCACTTAATTATATTCCCACCATAGTGCCAAAGCCTCCCTTTGACTGTTGACCATGGAGCTCTCATGATTGGAAAGTCCAAATAAATCCTCAAATAAAATGATATGCTTTTGCATGTCCTTTCATATGAAACCTGGCAGCAGTGCCCTTACTCCCCCTCCACATCTGCAGGGTTTTTCCTTCCTTCTCTGGAGGGGAGGAAAAACTGCCCCAAGCTATGCTAATGATTCACCCACTGTCAGATAAGGCAACACCCTCACCAAAATAGCAATGAACAGGGTTGCAACTGCACTTCCTTTGCAGTGTAAAAATATCTAGCCAGCTCATGCTTTGTCTTAAGCAATTTTGTATCTCTGATTGCAAAAACCACAACATTTTAAGCCTATTAGATTTCTGTAACTCCTGGTTGTTTTATTTGTTATCTGTTACTTAAGCCTCTGATGGGTCATGACATTTTTCCTGATGCCTATAATGATTTCTCAATGTGTCTGCATTATTCCCCTTGTTCTCACCTTCTCACCCATTCAGAATCTCATCACTGCTTTAAAACTGTGTATGTGGCCCACAACTTATAAAAAACTCTGTCTATGGTCTGGAAGCTCATAGCCAGCTCAGTATACTGGGTACTTGACCGTGCTGTTGTTTTTCTCTGTCAGAGAGGGATTCCTGGAGTCTCGTGCCAATAAACTGCTGATACTCAATGTAGTATCTTCCCTGTGAACCCAAACCTACATTCTCCTTGTTCTGCAATTCCAAGATTTCCTGACATGGCCTAAAGATTCATCCAGGACTGGGAGGAAAAAGATGCTGTAAGGGCCACTCAGCACTGGCCTCTCTTGAGAGAACACACAGTCAGCAGCAGCTTTGTCTGGATCAGTGTTCAGACTTTTGGTTAGCCAGCTTCAATCTTGATGAGTGACTTGGAATGTGAAATTAACAATAACAATAACAATAACAATGTGTTTCAATGTTATTTCTCCATTGTTTTTCTTGTACATGTTTTAGGTTCTATTTTTATAGAAAAGTCATTTTCTTTGAAAAAAAGGAAAAGCTAAATAGAAAGCCTGAATATATTTTTAAAGGGTTGGCATGGTCAGGCACTTGCCAAGGGCCCACACTATGGCAGAGGCACGCAGGCAACAGCACCCAGGATGTGATCGTCTTCACCATTTTTGCAATGTGCTTGCTTGCCAGCCTCTCGCCCCGGACCAGACAAGAAAAGAAGCATCAGGGAACCCTGCAGCCTCCTTGCTCCTGGACTGGCTCCCTGCCTGCCAAGCAAGCAAGAAGTGGCAGGGATGAGAGAGAGGAAGAGGAGCAAGGGCAGCTGGTGGCTATGTGGCCAAGTGGTTAAGGTGTTCTTAATCCTTCTGATTTGCTCTGTTTCTATGTTTCTGTGGTGGGGAGAGAGGGAGGCCCTTGTAGGCACCTCTCCCAATGGCCTTCAGACACCTGGAGCCAGCATTGCATTTCACAGCTTAAAATGTAAGAAAAGATGCCCTGCGAGTCCAGCTACCATTCTGCACCGCAGATCACACATCTGGCTCCCAAAGGCCACAGCTGTGACTCCTCCACCCCACATGGCTTTTCTGCTGTCCTCTGAGCATCGCCCCGCCCAGTAAGAAAACATGTGTGCCTTCTCAAGGCACAGGCTGGAGTTGGGCCCCTGCCAAAGCAGGCTCATCAACTCTGCTGAGCTCCCAGGCAACCCCCCACCTCATCTGAATCTACCAGCGCAGCATGACTGTGACACAAGCAAAGAGACAACTGCATATGAGGCATGGTGCCATTGCACGCAACTGCTGCAGCCCTGGTCTCTGCTGTGCAAAGCTAAGGCAAGTTCTGCCTTACACTTGGGAAAGCAGAGCTCCCTTCTGCACCCCCAGGGCTGGTTGCGAAACAAGGCACAGCATCCTCTCCTGCCCAGACACCAGAGAAATTGCTGTGTTGGTCACCGCCCCATCCCCACACTGGGATCCTGATGCCCAGTACTGACTTTCTAATTCCTGAGAGCCACAGTAAGATCTCAAGCTCAAATCTTCAAAAATGCAGATTTGTCTCAGGACAATTTTGATCAAATACTTCATTCTGAGCTTTGTTTTAGGGACCCCCTCCCACCGTCTCTTATTCCAAAAGTGTTATTTCAATAAGAATAAAGGATGGTGCCTTCACAACAACAAGTAATTGATTTGTGTTTAGGGCGGCAGCAGCTGTTGATTAGGTAATGCTCTGATTCTCCTGCAAAAAGATTTAGATTGTGTTCTAGATTACAATCAGGATGTAGTTTGGACATTTTCTTCAATTCAGACTTTTTGAGAGTTGCAAATATCCCCTGTTGCACTTCAGCTAAAATTGCTGACTTTATTAGTGTTACATTACATCCATGTCCTGACTCTTTCCATTTGCAAGGAACCCAAGGCAGCTTACCAGATTTTCCTTCTTCACAACAACAACCCTGTGAGGTAGGCTAGGCTGAGAGTCAGTGACTGGCCCTCAGTCTCCCCATGATCTTCCTGGCTGAATTTGGACTAGAACCCAGAGCTCCTGAGCTGAAGTCCAGTGCTGTAACCACTATGCTACACTGGCCCTTTCTTCCTATGGGCATTAGAATTGCAGCGTGATCTGCAGTCGTTACTTGGTGCAATCTTTTGCAGCAAAGGGAATGGCCCCATCGAACAGCTGCTTCACACATGGAATGCCCCAGGTTCAACCTGCCATCTCCAGGGACAGCTGGGGAGCCCTCTCTGTCTAAAACCCAGAGAGAGTCTGGCTGCAAATTGGTGTAGACCAGGGTGGGCAGGGCAGATAAGGGCTGGGCAATGATTCCCGTCATCCCCAAAAGAGGCAGTGGTGGGCAAGAGGAACCAACAACCTGGCAGCATCCTGTGTTCCTAAGATAAACATCATCCTCTGCTACTTTCTGCCAAATAGGGCTCCCATCCAAAGAGGGCTCCCCAGTGTCCGCTGAAGCAGAGCTGCAAGGGTGTGCAAAGGACAGGTGGGAGATGTTCTGATTGGGGAAGGGGTTAACCTTCCTCTCCCTGACCTTCCCAACTTAAATAGCTCCCCTTCCAAAAGTAGGGTCAGCTGCAGAAGGAGGGGGAAGTATGTCACCCTTCCTTCACTTCCAGACTTCCTTGGGGATCTTAATGGGTTGGATCCAGATCTAGCCACACTTCGTTAAGTTCACTGAAATCCATAGAACCAGTTAGCCATGATGAAATTAAGTTCCATTGTTTTCAATGGCTGTGCACTTGTTGTTGTTGTAAGTCGCGAAGTCATGTCCGACCCATCACGACCCCATGGACCACATTCCTCCAGGTCTTCCTGTCCTCCACCAGGCTCTTCTCCAGGGAGTCCTTTCTTCTCATTAGGTGGCCAAAGTATTTGAGTTTCATCTTCACTATCTGGCCTTCCAAGGAGCAGTCAGGGTCGATCTCCTCTAGGACTGACCGGTTTGATCGCCTTGCGGTCCAAGGGACTCGCAGGAGTCTCCTCCAGCACCACAATTCAAAGGCCTCAATCCTTTGGCGCTCAGCCTTCCTTATGGTCCAGCTTTCACAGCCATGCATTGCAACTGGGAAAACCATAGCCTTGACTATACGCACTTTTGTTGGCAGGGTGATGTCTCTGCTTTTTAGTATGCTGTCTAGATTTGCCATAGCTTTCCTCCCCAGGAGCAAGTGTCTCTTAATTTCTTGGCTGCAGTCCCCATCTGCAGTGATCTTGGAGCCCAGGAAAATAAAATCTGTCACTACCTCCATTTCTTCCTCATCTATTTGCCAGGAAGTGAGAGGACTCGATGCCATGACCTTACTTTTCTTAATGTTGAGTTTCAAGCCAACTTTTGCACTTTCCTCCTTCACCCGCATCAAGAGGCTCTTTAGTTCCTCTTCACTTTTTGGCATTAGAGTGGTATCATCTGCATATCTGAGGTTGTTGATCTTTCTCCTGGCAATCTTAATTCCAATTTGTGATTCATCTAGGTCCGCCTTTCTCATGATGTGCTCTGCGTATAAGTTAAATTGGCAGGGCAACAATATACAGCCTTGCCGAACTCCTTTCTCAATTTTGAACCAATCAGTGGTTCTGTGCCCAGTTCTCACTGTTGCTTCTTGACCCGCATATAGGTTTCTCAAGAGACAAATAAGATGGTCTGATACTCCCATCTCTTTAAGAACTTGCCACAATTTGTTGTGTGGATCACAACAAATTGT
>NW_025335954.1:6883579-6932645 GCF_004798865.1 Varanus komodoensis
TTGCCGAACTCCTTTCTCAATTTTGAACCAATCAGTGGTTCTGTGCCCAGTTCTCACTGTTGCTTCTTGACCCGCATATAGGTTTCTCAAGAGACAAATAAGATGGTCTGATACTCCCATCTCTTTAAGAACTTGCCACAATTTGTTGTGATCCACACAATCAAAGGCTTTAGCATAGTCAGTGAAGCAGAAGTAGATGTTTTTCTGGAACTCACTAGCTTTCTCCATGATCCAGCATATGTTGGCAATTTGAACTCTAGTTCCTCTCCCTCTTCAAAATCTTGCCTGTACTTCTGGTAGTTCTCGGTCCACATGGAGCCTAGCTTGGTCTGCTGGAGCCTAGCTTGTAGGATTTTGAGCATCACTTTGCTAGCATGTGAAATGAGTACAATGGTGCGGTAGTTTGAACATTCTTTGGCACTGCCCTTCTTTGGGATGGGAATGTAAACTGACTTTTTCTAATTCTGTGGCCACTGCTGAGTTTTCCAAATTTGCTGGCATATTGAGTGTAGTACTTTTACTGCATCATCTTTTCAGATTTTGAATATCTCAGCTGGAATACTGCCACCTCCACAAGCTTTGTTGTTGCTCAGACTTCCTAAGGCCCATTTGACTTCACAGTCCAGGATGTCTGGCTCGAGGTCAGTGACCACTCCATCGTGGTTATCAGGGATGTTAAGCTCTTTCTTGTATAGTTCCTCTGTGTAATCTTGCCACCTCTTCTAAATCTCTTCTGCCTCTGTTAGGTCCCTGTCATTTTGGTCCTTTATCATGCCCATCTTTGCATGAAATTTTCCCCTTATATCTCCTATTTTCTTGAAGAGATCTCTTGTCCTCCCTATTCTGTTGTTTTCTTCTATTTCTTTGCACTGTTCATTTAAGAAGGCATTCTTATCTCTTCTAGCTATTCTCTGGAATTCTGCATTCAATTGGGTGTATCTTTCTCTTTCTTCCTTGCCTTTTGCTTCCCTTCTTTCCTCAGCTACTTGTAAAGCTTCCTCAAACAGCCATTTTGCTTTCTTGCATTTCTTTTTCTTTGGGATGGTTTTTGTTGCTACTTCTTGTACAATGTTGTGAACCTCCGTCCATAGTTCTTCAGGCACTCTGTCTATCAGATCTAATTCCTTAAATCTATTTGTCAGCTCTACTGTATTTTCATCAGGGATATGATTTAGGTCATACCTGAGTGGCCTAGTGCTTTTGCCTACTTTCTTCAATTTAAGCCTAAATTTTGCAACAAGAAGCTATATCTGATGGTCATCTGAACTAAATTCACCCATTCCTGACCATTTTAGTTCATTGATCCTAAGATGTCGATTTGCACCCTTGTCATCTTTTGTTTGACCACATCCAGCTTGCCTTGATTCATGGATCTTACATTCCAGGTTCCTATGGAGTATAGATCTTTACAGCATCGGTCTCTCCTTTCACCACCAGATACATCTGCAACTGAGTGTCCTTTCGGCTTTGACCCGGTCGCTTCATTCTTTCTGGTGCTACTAGTACTAGTCCTCCGTGCACTAAGCATGACTATATTTGGCTCTGACTGAATATCAGTTTATGAAGGGGTGTGTGTGATGAGGATCAAGAAGATGAGGTGGGGGATATGAGTTAAATTAAACCCAGATCCCCTTAGGCCTGATCCAAATCAGTTTCCTGAGCCTGTTTTTAACAGGGAGACTAAAAGGTCAGCTATGGGGCTTCTGCGTCCCATCTAGTTTCTTCTTGAGCTTCTTGGGACAAAGCATGGTCATGAGTAAGAAATACCTCCACCACCTAGGCAGCTACCATGTGCTTCAGAGGTCTATAGTCCTTAAGAGCTCAGACTACATAAAGCCAAATGGCCTCTACTTTGCCTCCTCAAAGTGAGAGGGTCCTCTCCCTGTTACGAAGAAGGGAGATTTCATAAACAGCTTGGCTTAATGGGGCTTCTGTCAGAACCAGGTTGCTCACAGCACAAATGTCTCTCCTGTTCGACAGCCTCATCTGTCAAAAGCACCTTCCTTCCTTCCTTCCTTCCTTCCTTCCTTCCTTCCTTCCTTCCTTCCTTCCTTCCTATTGGGCACTAGTGGTCTTTTCCCTTTTTTATAAAAGATCTAGCAGGCATTCAGAAGAGACTTTTATTCTGCCATTGCCTGCCCTATTCATGGAATCTTACAGGTGATCAAGGTGCGGACACCTTTTGCTTGGAACCCACCCATGTTTTCCCAAGAATTCTTCTTTCCACTGGCGAGCTGTTAAGGAGAAAAAGAGGGAAAGGGTGCATAATGCCTTTTGACTGGCTGTGCTAGTAAACCTCCATCAGGATAGATCCATAACGTCCACAAAGTGATGTATTTTAAGATCAAACTGCATGTTACATTGAGTAATCTTTCTGTTTTGCTCCAGAATGTGTGTGTTTGGCCCTGTTTCAGTTTGGAGTCAATTGTGTACCAGGAGAGCATTAAACTGCCCACCAATAGTTTTTTTCTGAAATACTCCACCCATGGGGAAGTTAAAAGTAAGCCTGTATTGAGGCTTTCTCACCACCCCCTTTTTAAATCCATCCTACACAGAGGGGGAACTTGGGGTGAAAATTGAGGGTTTGATGCTGTCCCTCCTGCTTTGTGCTGACCCTGATTCAAATTGGGGCTGCATGCACTTATTCTGACATAAAAAGAAAGAAAGAAGAACAAGAAAAAAATATTATCCTCAGACGCATGCTATGTAATTACTTAAGGTGTGGTTTGATGCTCAAATAGGTCACTTTTTCATGCAGCTTAATTGGCTAAGATGCACATGAGACTTCGGGATACATTTAAGGTGGGGTATAAATGTAATGTGATAGAAAAATAAGAAAGGTGAGATATAAATGTTATAAAAACATTGCATTTTTTAAATAAAATAAAGATGAATCTTGAGTCAGAAATTGTCATCGTGAAGCTGCACAGAAAGTGAGAGTTGGGGGCAAAGGCGAACTCACATTATTGTTTTAGGTTCCTTGCAAAGGGCAGCAGCTGGAATGGTTTGTTTCAAGGGTTTTAAGGGCTCTGTTAAGGACTGAACAGATCTGGCCTTGTAGCAGAGACAGGCGGGTCCCGCTGGAAGCACCTGCCTTATATGTCTTTGTCTGTTATAACGTCTTACGGGCAAAAGCAGAGCGTGTGATCTCATTGTACTTCAAAATTTTCCAGCCTCTCTGCTACCCCTCTTAGAGGGAGATGGAGACTGGTAATAAGATCAAGTCGTGCATTTTTACTTCCATGTACTCAGGCTGAAAGTGACATGGAACTGCCATTTTTGACAGCAGTCATGCATATCCTATAACATCGAGTTTCGCCCTTACTTCAGCTGAAGTCAATAGAGTTTACACATTTTATTTTTGGCCTGTGCCTTCGTCACTCCAGCGGGACTATGATGTGTCAAACTTTCTTGTTACCAACACCTTTAGCCCTGTTAGACAACATTTCCTCCAAGGGTTTTTTTAGGCAGTGGGACAAACTGCAGGGCACAATTTGAAGCTCTTGGGTCCACTTTCCAAAGATAGGGCCAACTGCAACAGGGGTGGGGATCCAATACTGAAAACACCGGCATGTTTTAGTTTGAAGCTCTTACTGCCCATACTCTTAGGGAAAATATGCCAAGCTTCTAGAACAGGGGAGGAAACCTGTACAAAACCCAGGAAACAGCCAGATGATTGGTGGTTGGGAAAGGGGGGCAGGGCTAAGGAAAAGGGCATGACCATCCGGGAACCCCAAAGAGCCAGACTGGGACCCCAAGTGGGCCCCAGAGCTGCCTCCTGGGTCTGCAGTTCTACACCCCTGAATCACAGCATCTTCTGTGTGAATGCCACATCTCTCTGGGGTGGTGGGCAAGCCTAGCGAAGTTACTTGAATAGTTTCTAGGGAAGAGCTATAAATAAGGAAGGAAGGAAGGAAGGAAGGAAGGAAGGAGGGAGGGAGGGAGGGAGGGAGGGAGGGAGGGAGGGAAGGAAGGAAGGAAGGAAGGAAGGAAGGAAGGAAGGAAGGAAGGAAGGAAGGAACGAAGGAAGGGTCACATAGGGGCAGTGTAAAATGTAATCTGAATTTATGTGTCATTTCGGATTTTCATGTTTAATCAAGTGTACTCCATTTGCAACCTGCCCAGCACAACACAGATCATGACCTGCATTCCACTGCCAACTGAGCAATGAAAGAAATGCCGGGTTTTGTGGTATGACCAGGGTTGGCAAAAACATATACATGTGTGTGAAATTGTTGGTTATCTGAAGAGTACAATTAGGGCCACTATCTCATGGGTTATGCGCTTGCAAGAGGAAGCCATTGACCTGTGCAGAGTCCATGCATTCAGGGCCTTCCTGGGCTGGAGCAAGAGGTGTGGTGGAAGCCATGTTTGCCTCACCATTCTTTGTGATGGATGAGCTTTTTTGTCCTTCTGGCATTGGCACTTCAGAGTGGGAGGGAAGGAGGCTGGAAGAGGCGCAGGACAGCTCATACATTGCTCTCTTTTCCTTCCTGACCACCAGAATGCCCTCTTCCCCCACTCCCCAAGGCCGATTTCCCCATCTCAGAGGCCAGTGGTGCAGTCCCTTCCATGCTGGCTCCACGGGATCAGGAGAGGAGAGTCAGATCTCTGGCACTCTCCGACCTTGAAAGGATGCAGCCCTCCTTTCCCATGGCCCCTCAAACCTTGCCTGGGGGCCACAGGATTGCTCCCTGTGAGGATAGCTCATGAGTTAAGCTGACCTTGGTAAAACACACTGGCTCTGCCATATTTTGCAAAAGGCAGAACAGAAACCAAACAATGTGGAAAGGTCCTAGCTTGCAAAAGAGTCCTGGGTAAATTGAAAGCATTTTTATCTGGACTATCGTAACACACTCTCTGTGGGGCTTTGTGTTGAAAACAGTCCAGAGACTTCAATTAATTCAAAATAGGGCCACAAGGCTATTAACAGGGACTAGCTCATGAGAACATATTATGCCAGTCCTTTCAGCTGCACTGGTTGCCCACTGAAGTATGGGCCAAATTCAAAGGACTAGTGCTAATGTTAAAAGCCCTAAATGGCTTGCAGTCAGGTTATCTAAAGGAGCTTCTCATCCAGCATGTACCTACCCTGTCCCTAAAGTTATCTTCTGAGGGCCTTCTCAGGGAGCTGCCTCCAAGCAAATAAATAGGGTGGCTACCAGGAGAAGGGCCTTTTCAGTTGTGGCAACCCGATTATGGAATCAACTCCCCAAAGAGGCACTCAAGGCCAAACTGGACAGCCAACTGAGTGGGATGGTGTAAACTGGTGTCCTGCAACAGCAGCGGGTTGGGCCTGATGGTCTTCATGGCCCCTTCCAACTCTACTATTCTATGATCCTATGATTGTGGTTACTGAGGATCTATTGTCATCATTTCATTATTGCATTATTGTTTTCTCATGTATTATATATAGTCTTTATTCTTGTCCTATGTCCTTTTAAATGTGAGAACTGCCCAGAGTACCTTCTGGGCTACTAACCAGAATAGAAATAAAATAAGCAAACAATATATCTTGTGATTGACCATTGTTACCCATCCCAGATTCCCTGTCAAATGCTGAACAGCACAGCCTTGCATGTGCTTACAGCTATGCTGGCTGGGGCATGCAGAGAGTTATGGGACTTTTTTCCTCCCTGAACATGTGTAGGATTGCCCCCTAAATGGTTTGCTTCTGCCACTGGGGGAGACAGGATGCTGGGCTGCAGACCAACAGGGCCATCACAGCTCCTTTGTTCATGGCCACCCTTTACTCGGCTTCAGTTTCTTCCCCAGAGTTGCTGCCTTGTTCCCGAGGGAGATGGGAGGGGACAGTCAATTGTGGGGGATGATGAGCCGGTCGCACCGAGTCTCCCCATTGATTTCCTATTATGAAGTTCAGTAAGAAAAATGACATTATCTCGTTACGGAACCAGCACTCTGATTTGTCGCATTCCATTTGTGTCCTGGCTGGAATAGGAATTGATTTTGCAGACTCCAGTGCCGTATTACTCACTGGCTGGGCGAGAGGCAGCGAGGGAGGGGAGGAGATGGAAAGGGTCAGCACAGGCTAACTGGTCTCGCTTCCAGGTAATGGAGACCCAGAGTGACCCCCGGCAAAACTTCAGCTCCATGTGCTGGAAACATGAGCCTAGACGTGAGATCTCCTCAGGCTCTCTGCTGCAGAAGGGGCAGGAGTCTAAATGGAGAGTGAAAGAACTTCAGGGGGGTCATGTTTACAACAAGAGGTCTAGGCTAATCTGGAAGGAGATGCAGGCTGCAAAGCACTGGTTATGCTTTAGAAGTATTGCCTGGGTGTTGATACTTCAGAAGAAAGGCAGAGAATTGATCAGACCTGAATTAAACTATTTCCTACCCCAAGCAGTAGGGGTGGCCACCAATCTGAACTGTTTTACAAGAGGATTGGACAAATTCATGGAGGACAGAGATGCAAGAGAGGCCCATGCGGGCTAGTGCCTTGACTCTTTCAACTGGAGTCCTGAATCTCAGGGAAGCCACCTGCCCCACCAGTCTGCCATGCATGGGCACTTGCTAAAATAGATTCAAGGGTGCTGATTATTTCTCTCGTATCCAGTCCCCCTAGATAAGCTAAACTTTTGCCATCAAGGTGGTTCACTTGGAACAACAGAAACTTGAAATAATAAAGATGAGCATGGGAAAACAGGAAAGGTGCAATCTAAGTGGAATGCTCAATTCTTGGAACCCTCCAATCTTGGAGAATTATGGCCATCCTATGCAGGGTGAGAGAGTCTGGAGACACTCATCTCCTCCCTGCAGAACACAGCAAGTCAGCAAGAGTTCCCATATGGAGAGCTGCATATGGAGAGGGGAGGTGACTGGACCCCTTCCAGGATACATTCGATCCTAGTGGCCCCAGCCTCCTTCCCTCCCCACTTCCCCAGAGGGCCCCCTAGCCCCTTCTCTGAGGTCACTCCTATGACCTCAGAGAAGCTGTCCGTGTGGTTCTTTCTGTGTCAGCTGCAGCAGTGGGGAGCGAGGAATCTGAGCACCTTAGGATTGCTCTCCAAGCATTAAAAATTGAAAAAGCTGAATTCAGAAGATGGTGTCCTCTAAGTTCATGCTTCCTTCCAAATTGGTGAAAGTATCTTCCAAATGGGGTTGCAACGAAGCTCCATGGAATCCATCCTTGTTATTCCCAGATTTCTTCTCATGCTTTGCCCAGTTTTAGGAAGTGCACGAACCAAAAGGAAATCCAGGAATGATTGTGGAGTCCCAGCTACGCAGTCAGCAATGTTCTCTCAGGTCACTTGCACCAGAAAGAAAGGCTCCACATCACGTGCTTGGAAGAAGAATGCTGCTTGTGCAGCAGTTGTGTGGTACTCAGTTCCTGGCAAGTGCTGTGCAAACCCCTTATACATGCATCAAGAAGCACACTCACAGCCACACTTGGAATTGCATGCTTGGTGCAAAGAAGGGGGTCTACTAGTATTACCAAGAGTTTGTGGATTTGATCTCGGCTCAGCCCACTTCCTGGGCATGTCCAAGTACAGGAAAGGAGTCTGGTGAGCACAAGAGATCTTGTATAATAGGACAGCATACAAAAACTTTAAATAAATAAATAAATAAATAAATAAATAAATAAATAAATAAATAAATAAATAAGAGAGAGCTGAATTCCAGATAGATCTTTGCACCCCTGCTCGGAAGTAAGTTCTCTGTCCCAGCTTCAACTTACACCTTTTACCATCATTGTAGAATAAATACCCGGGGAGTTTAGCCCAGTGCACCAAGGCATCTTCTGTTTTCCTTGCAGGAGTAAGAGCATGTCCTTTACAGGTAGGTTTTTCTCATGGTTTTTCTTTGCCTTTCTATGTGACCATTTATAGAACCACAAGGAGATGCTGCGATATAGCACAATTGCTGAAATATGCAGCCTTGTTGGAACGCAATAGCTTGAAGACAACTGATTACCCCATTCCAAAGAACAGTGAGCAGATGACTACAAACCATGAAAGCAACCCAGAAAGACAATCTTATATAATGTTTGCATAAGCTTCCATGAGAATCATGAGCGCACAATAAATGGCTCCTGTGGGGAACCACTAAGACAGCACGGGAAATTTCTCAAGGTTCTTCTTTGAAAAGCAGACACCAGTTCTCCCTCCCAACCCCTGTGAAATACTTTTTACTATTCTGAATCCTTTCTCCCTTTGGGGTTGATGAAATGCCATCCATTTCTGTAAGTACTATGGGCCATTTTGCAGACTTCTAGGTACCAAAGTGGTCTTACAGCAAGCAAGACTGTTGGTCTGTCTAGCTCAGCAGCTCTGCCCCAGTGACTATGAGCAGCTCGCCAGTGATCCAGGCTGGATTCTTTTCCAGCTGGACTAGACTGGACTGGACTACTGTAATGCACTCTATGTGGGGCTGCCCTTGAAGATGGTCCAGATTCTTCAACTGGTTCAGAATAGAGCTGCCAGGTTGTTATCAGGGACCAGCAGGTATGAACACATAACGCTGGTCCTTTTCCACCTACACTGGCTACTAGTTGAAGTCCAGACCCAATTTAAGGTGATGGTGATGACCTATAAATCCCTAAACAGCTTAGGGCTTGATTACCTGAAGGAGCATCTCATTCCATATGTGCCTGCCCACCCCTTAAGATCTGGGGCAGACGCCCTTCTCCAGGTCCCCCCCCCCACCCGAAGGAGATTAGGAGGGTGACTATTCGGAGAAGGGCCTTCTCTGTGGTGGCACCCCAATTGTGGAATTCGCTCCCCAGAGAGGTTCACCTGGTGCCATCACTTTATTCATTTTGGCACCAGGCTAAAACCTTTTTATTTTCCCAATGTTTTAAGATCTGATTGATTTAATTGGGGTTTTATTGTCAGTTGAATTTTTTAGGACGCTGTTTTATTTTATATTGTTGTATTGTTAAACCATCCTGAGACTTTGGTAAGGGACAGTCTAGAAAAGTTTTGAATGAATGAATGAATGAATGAGCAAGCCCTATGTGGCAATGGGGGTAACTGAACCAAGGGCCATCTGCATGGAACTAGCTGCTCTCCCCCTGAGCAATGGTCCATCTCCTCTGAAAGATCTCCATGCTTTGCTTCCTTTTCTCCAACTGTTATATCAACCTCCTGCAATCTAGTACACTCCAGGTGTTTTGGACTCTAATTTCCAGGATTTCCCCCCTTTTGTCATGTGGCCTGGGAATAATGGGATATGAACCCTAAAATTCTGGAGGAGAAGGCTGTATTGCACATTCAGGACACCCTCCAAGGCAGTCAGGGCCAATTTTCTCTTGAAGATCTGGATATTTGAAGACAGGTCTGGACAAAATCCAAACCTGTCTCAGCAACTCTGGGGTCTCTGCAGCAACCTCCTCAAAACAACAATGCTGAACTGCTCCCTTGAAACGAGGCACTACAAGGGCACTGCTAACATTTTCTGGAAGAGTGGTCTGTTTTCCAGTTGCGATATAAATAGTGACTTGAGAATAGCCAGGAATGTTTTCACAACGCAATTGCTCTAGGTTGTCACAGGGCCCTGCAGGTTGCTCCAAACCATCTATAATGCAAACCGATCGGGTCTGCTAGTCCTTACAGCTCTTCTTCCATCCTTAATCCTCTGCTGGACAAACAACATCATCAGAGGAAAAAAGTATCCAAGGCAGCGAGAGGCCACATGGGAGCTAGCTGTGTTCCCAGCCTGGTCTGTTGCTTGTTTGGCTGGCTGGCTGGGGGGGGGGGGGGCATGTGCCAAATCTATGTGTGTCTTCGTTAACTGCTGCCATGGGTACAGAACCCAGAAAACCCATGTAGGGTGTCATTGTGCACCGAATAGAATTGCAAGGGGGCAAAAGGCCGTCCAGAACAGCAGCCCTTGCTGTGAGGGTAACATCGCCAGGGAAATTCATGAATTCAGGGATAATATAGCCATGACAGCAGCTTCTAATGCTGTTCCAGCCATTCGTTCATCTTAGAGGAATCTAGAACCCTTTAGTACCAGGGCAGGGAACCTTTTTTCAGTCTTTGGGCCACATTCCAATCTGGAAAAGGTCTCAAGAGCTACAGTCGATCTATGGGCAGAGCCAAAGACAAAGTGGGTGGAGTGACAATGTGAGTCTCGTCTGTTTCAAGTCTACTCAGAAGTAAGGGAGGGAGGCATCCATCCCTCCTCCCAAGTAAGCAGACATGAATCGCTCAGCAGCACTTTCAGACAGCACCCAAAATAACAATCCAGGGCTCGTCTGCTCAGAAGCAAGCATGAGCAGCATGCCTACGAACATGGAAGCAGGGACAGCCCCTGCATGTTTACTCACAAGCAGTGCAGGGCTATACAAGACAGGGCTCAAAAGTAAGCAAAGCTTGAAGTACAGTGATACCTTGGTTCATGAACTTAATTCGTTCTAGGACTCTGCGTGCAACCCTTGTTGTTGTTAGTTGCGAAGTCATGTCCGACCCATTGCGACCCCATGGACAACATTCCTCCAGGCCTTCCTGTCCTCCACCATCCCCCAGAGTCCACTCAAGCTCACACTGACTGCTTCAGTGACTCCATCTAGCCACCTCATTCTCAGCCGTCCCCTTCTCCTTTTGCCATCTATTGTTCCCAGCATTAGGCTCTTCTCCAGGGAGTCCTTCCTTCTCATTAGGTGGCCAAAGTATTTGAGTTTCATCTTCAGGATCTGGCCTTCTAAAGAGCAGTCAGGATTGATCTCCTCTAGGACTGACCGGTTTGATCGCCTTGTGGTCCAAGGGACTTGCAGGAGTCTCCTCCAGCACCACGATTCAAAGGCCTCAATTCTTCAGCACTCAGCCTTCCTTATGGTCCAACATTCACAGCCATACATTGCAACTGGGAAAACCATAGCGTTGACTATACGCACTTTTGTTGGCAGGGTGATGACTCTGCTTTTTAGTATGCTGTCTAGATTTGCCATAGCTTTCCTCCCCAGGAGCAAGCGTCTTTTAATTTCTTGGCTGCAGTCCCCATCTGCGGTGATCTTGGAGCCCAGGAAAATAAAATCTGTCACTACCTCCATTACTTCCACATCTATTTGCCAGGAACTGAGAGGACCAGATGCCATGATCTTAGTTTTCTTAATGTTGAGTTTCAAGACAACTTTTGCACTCTCTTCCTTCACCTGCATCAAGAGGCTCTTTAGTTCCTCTTCACTTTCTGCCATGAGAGTGGTATCATGTGCATATCTGAGGTTGTTGATATTTCTCCCAGCAATCTTAATTCCAACTGGTGATTCATCTAGCCCCACCTTTCTCATGATGTGCTCTGCAGATAAGTTACATAGGCAGGGTGACAGTACACAGCCTTGCCGAACTCCTTTCTCAATTTTGAACCAATCAGTGGTTCCGTGTCCAGTTCTCACTGTTGCTTCTTGACCCGCATACAGGTTTCTCAAGAGACAAATAAGATGGTCAGGTACTCCCATCTCTTTAACAACTTGCCACAATTTGTTGTGGTCCACACAATCAAAACCGCTTGCAACCCTAATTGGTTGCAAACCAAGTCAAATTTCTCCATAAGGTTCAATGTACATAAGGTTAATCTGTTCTGAACCATAACTTTATGTTATATATAAAGGATGGCATATAAAAGTTTTAAATCATGGGTCCTCAAACTACGGCCCGTGGAACGGATCCGGCCCGCCATGGCCATCCATCCAGCCCACGCCACTGTCCCCGCCTGCACGTGTGCTTGCTGTGCGGGCAAGGAGGTGGTGCTTGCTCGCTTGGAGATGGCCTCCGAGTGAGCAAGCCGCCGCCGCCTGCCTTCCATATGTGCACACTCGCCGCGGCCTCGCAGCATGGGGAGTGGGGGAGGTGATGGCTCGCTCGATCGGAGATGGTCTCTGAGCAAGCAAGCCACCGCCGCACGCGCCCAATGGCACCTCACCAGCCCACGCCCCCAGGCACCCCCACCTCACTGGCCCACAATGTAGCTGCTGCCTTTCAACTGGCCCCCTACCGAAAAAGTTTGAGGACCCCTGTTTTAAATAAATAAACACGCAATATTTTTTTAAAAGCACAAAAATATAAGCCACGTCCCTGGGCTGCAGGCCAAGCCACGGCCACCTTGCCAAGCCCGGGGGCAGACTGGCCGAAGCAGAGCAGGAGCAGGGCTGCAGGTCCTGCACCTCTGCCACGGCCTTCTCAGGGCAAGGTGCCACTGCCAAGCAGCCACCATGTTTCTTCCCGCTGCTGCAGGGAGAGGCAGGAGGTGCCCCACTCTGGCGGCTGTGGCCCTGTCCCTCGCCTCCCTTCGGCTCGGCCTGAGGAAAGCAGCCCTTACCTCCCTCCTCCCAGCTTTCTCCCGGCCGGGGCAGCCGCCCTGCGCCTGCCTCCCAGGCCTCCCACTCCCACTCCCCCTCTCAGGGCCAGGCAAGTGCCTGCGAGGGGGCCTTCCTCCAGCTTGGAAGCAGGGCGGTGGCGAGGAGCCAGGAAGGCCCCAACCAAGGAGAGCACGCCCTCATGGCTCCCCCTCATGGTGGGTGGGGAGAAGGTTATTGTTTGGAGTGTTCCTGCAGGGAAGATGGCCCCAATTGCGGTCGTCACCCAATGCAGAGTTTGCGAACAGAGGCAAACTTTTGCCAAAACTTCTGTTCCTGACCCATTTTGGTCGTGAATTGAGGTGTTCGTGAACCGAGGTACCACTGTACTTCCTTTCCAGCTCCTACATCTCTGCAGTGAAAAAAATCTTATTTTCATTATTATCTGATTGGAGATAAGAATGTTTTCCTGCCAGGAGAGGGCAGCAGGGTCTGGGGAAGAGGTTGGCAGGTTAGGTGAGGAAAGCCCTGTCAAAGAAATTTAGTCAAAGGGTAAGCTTTGAGCTCAAACAGATCAGCAAACACTACATTATGGAATATACACAAGTTTAGACTATTTCCACTATGGGCCCTGCTCCTCCAGTAGAGTTCTGTCTCTTGGATCTAGAGGAACAAACTGATTTTGTGTGTTCCTCAGGAAAGTTTGAGTCAGTCCTAAGAAGACCATCAACCAACCAGTTCTTCTCACAGATTGGTCTACACAGCCAAGTACAAGGAAGGAATGTGTGCAATAGAATGAATGTGCCTGAAGAGGAATCACTTCAATGACACAAGCAACTGAATGAAATCACATTTTACATAGAGAAGATGAGAAGATGCCAACTGGACACAGGGGGGATGTTCTTATGGGTTCTGAGCATAAACAAGCTCATTCAACACCTTCTAGAAGGAAATGCAGTTGAGGCATAACCTATCCAGTCTCCCTTCTAACTGAAGCAGTTCAAGATTTCATCTATTTCTATCCCAAGGAGGTTTGGGAAATTGTTCTCTCCTTTCACTTTATCCTCAAGTCAGCCGTGTGAGGTAGGTTAAGCTAAGATGGTGGTTGGCTCTTTAGTTGGGCAATCATCTCAAAACGCAGATGCTGGGAGGAGCAGGAAAATGTTGGAGAGACCCATCTGCCATGCTGCCTGCCCTGCACCCCTAAGCTAGCCTGATGCCTTCAAGTGCAGTGGAGGGTGGTGTCCCATGGCCAGCGTGAAGGAAGATTCCAGGTCCTATTCAATCACCTTTTGTAAATGGAATGGGAGGGCAGCAACTGGTTCTTTGCCTCAGGTGGCAGAAGATCTTGGACCAGCCTTGGACTCCAGTGAGTTTCCTGGTAGTGGGGGTGGGTGGGGGGTCTTTAGCAAGTTCTATTCCATTATCCACACCACACAGACTAACGAAAGGGAGTCTGAAATTAAGAACATTGGCCTTCCCCAGCATAATGCCTTCCAAATGTTTTGGATGGGACTATGACTTCCAACATTTTTGACCAATGGCCGTTCCAGCTGGGGCTGATGGGAGCTTAAGGCCCATATGGAGAACACGAAGTCGGGGAAGACTACTAAACATATAAAAAGAGTGCCCTCCCTAACTGTGACATGACACCAGAACAGAAGCAAACATCTGGCCTTCACAAATATTTTCCAACTCACTCCTGACTACCAAGAGCCCTTTTGTTCCCACAGCCATCTCAGGGAGATTCTCCCAGCATTGCATTGTGTCATAGTTCTAACCCATTTCTTAATGAGCGAACTAAATGTGCTAATGACTGTGCGGTGTTTTGATGAGAGGGTAGAATGGAATGCTTCTCCCCACTGAGTGCTAAGGTTGGGTCTTGCAGGGCTGAGTTGGGCTGCCCTGGCCTGGCATTCAAGGCTGAGGAACAGCAGTGCAGGCCTGTAAAACTGAATCAAGCCAAGTCATACTTTGGGGGGTTTTCAGCACCAAGGACAGTACCACACTCTCAGCCAAGTATATATTTTATATATTATTTATTATCAATAATAAATATTCACACATTCAACTGATTTGCATAGTGCAGAAATCAGAATTACTGTGGTGTAGAATTTAAAGTTATTTATTTATCTGAATACAGACAGCTCTTACTGCTAATATTTTTTGCAGCAGGCAGTTGGATTGCAAGTCCCAAAGGATAGGAGATGTAAGAGCTGGTAAAATGAGAGTAAAAATAGGGTAAATGAAGCAGGATGGAAAAATAGAAAAATCTTAGATATGTCTAAGTAGCAAACTCAGTTCAGTTACTTGTAACAGCTTTCTGGACAAACCTTTAAAGTTCTGTTCTTCTTCCTGAAGAAGAGTTCTGTGGATCAAAAAAGCTTGCATACTCTTGCTCTACCTTTATAGGTTAAAAAAGGTTATTTTTCCCTGTTTTGTATCTCTTACAAATAATTTGTTCAGTCATATCTGGAATGGCAGAAAACCGCCATCTAAGGCTCAGAACTCAGGAGAGCTTCAGCTGTCTCTCAGCTGTTTGGGGAGGCAGTGAATGAAGCCAAAGCTTGTCTAAGTGGGATGCAGAGGAAGGCATGCTTTGGGTAAAGACCCTGCGGATGCAGGGTCAGGGTCCTCTTTCATCATAAGAGTCCAGGTCAGTTTCAGAGAAGCTCTGACAGAAGACCATGATCCAGTGATGGATTGAGCCAAAGGCGAAGGGGGCCAACACAAAGGCAAAAGAGGTGAGGATCACAGTACTAAACATACCAGGATGTTGTTGCTTGAAGGATTTCCTGCCAGTGGCTAAGCCTTAAATGAGGCTTTTTTTCCTGAAAGAATGAGGGAAAACACTGCACAAAAGCCAGGACAACACTAAAAGATGGGTGATTGGGAGAAAGAGGGTGGGATTGGGGAATGGGAACCCTAGAAGCTATATTTGCACCACCGGGAATTTGGTTCCTGTGCCTGAGATTCCCCTTTCCTTTTCCAGGATGTGGCTGTAAGCACTGACAGGAGGTGAGGCAACCTTTCCTAGCCTCACCCCCGCCCCAGTCACTGCAGTAAGAAGATGCATAATTACATAATAATGCATAATAATTGCATAATGATACAATACTTCCCTTTAATGTCAGAAAGAGCTGGCATAGCAGACTAAGACTTGACACAACCTTCCAGATAAAAAGAAGTTCCATGGAAGGGCTGAATCTCTCCCTCCCTCCCTCCCTCCATATCTCTCTTTCTCACACACACACACACACACACACACACACACACACACAAATGTTCATGCAGAAACTGTGTACTAGTTATAGGAAGAGCACCTCCATCCCAAAGATTTTAGGTCCATGTACACAAAATCAACAATTCAGTGCAGGAGAAACAACATAAAATGTAAATCAGGACAGGAAAGAAGAGAAGTGAAGAAAAGAGAAGGAAGAGCAAGAGAAAAGCACCCCTTTTCAATATAAATTAAAATGTATGTGCCTGGATGAATTCAGTAATTTCAACCTGGTACTGAAAAGAATACCATGATGGTACTTGGAGTACCTGCTGCCAAAGGAGAGATTTTGAAGTCTGAGTTCCACCACAAAGAAGGCCTTGGCTTGGCAGCTGATAAATGAAACTATTATTACAGAATTAAGATGGAGTGGTGCAGCTGTTGGGAGCTAGCTGAGCCAAACAGGAAGCCCAGTTATAGCCGTTCCTGTCCAAGTACACCCAAGGTCCAGCCTGGGTGGACAGGGGAAGTGCAAAGCCGAGATTATTTCCCTGTTCCCACCTGCAGTTTGCTTTGTTCATCAGGTAGAGCAGCTCCACAAGGACCTTGGATTGTTAGACCCTGGAGCTCCTGCCTGTGTGAATCTCCAGCAGAAATGGCCACCCATGAAGATCCTACATGTGCACGAACTGAGTCGCTACCAAGTAATACTAAATGCACTGACACACACATGTTATTTGGAAGGCATCTGAACAATCTTCCTCCAGGATTCATGTGGTTTCCTGCACAGAATTCCTGACCACTTAGATCTCGAGAAGGTCACAGAGAATAACACTCCTAAGTGGCCAGGGGTCAGCAAAAATCATGAGAAGCAAATGGCTCTCTGGGCGCAGTCCTTATGGTAGTAGGAGAAAAGGATCATTTCCCTGGTCCATCTACTCAAATTCTTTCCTTCTGACCCAGGGCAGCCTCTGGTCAAAGAGGATGTGCAGGCTTTTGAAGACGGCAAAAACCTGTTTTACCTGTTTGACTATTTGTCTGACCCTGCACAGAGGGTCAGAGAAACTAAGCATTTGTATTTGGGTCTCCATTTTACCATCTTTGTGGGCGGGGGGAACAGTCCATATCTGCCTCTGACTGATAAACTGGATCCAGTTCCCTGAGAATGGAAAACAGCCACTGAGATCAGGCAAACCAGGCTAATTATGCAAAATGAGATATAAATTTAGTGAAGGTAAGCACTGCTTTTCTCTTTATTTTGGGAGAATTCTCATTATTTTTAATTTGCCATCAGGGCCTATGCAGATGACAGAGTGTGTGACCCTTGGATTCCTGAAGAGAGGTGCAGAGGAGAGGTGTGAAACGTTAATTCAAACAGTGCAGGGCTTAGAAACTGAGTACCGTGTGCCTTTTCTCCTTGGAAGCGAGACCCTTCATTTGCAGAGTTGGGGAAACAGAAGCAAATTGCCGCAAGTGAAGTCAGAGAGGGAGCATGAAAAACGGGGAATAAGATGCAAAGGAAGGAAGGAAAGAAGGAGGAGATGAAGAATTCATAAACTTTTCTGGCAAGAGGTTCAGAGGTGCCCCCTCCTTTTTCTTCTTTTGTTTCATGACATATAAAGACTGTCAAAATAAGTAATTAACAGCAGGGGAAAGGAGAGATTTTTCGTTGCATGCCTGTAATTGCTGAAGAAAAAAATAACACTCTCCTGTCATTGTGAGGACCCAGGCATGGGGGGTGGGGGGGTGACAGGGGTTTTTTTTGTTTTGCTATAAGCAGCTCTGGAAAATGCCTAATTGCCAAAGCAGATGAAGGTTATCTGAAGGTCACCACGGAATCCCTGCTCTCTGCAGCACTTTGTCAAGAAGAAGAATGTATTTCTCTTCCCAACCCCAATGTCCTCCCCACAACGCTGCCTTGCATTAATTTATACCTTCTGGCATCCTTTAAATGTGACCAGAAAGGGAAAAAGAGGCACAGAAAATAAAGGGTGCTGTGGTGGCGGGGCGGTAATTGGATCCAGGCTCGGCCCACTGCCCATCCAGCCTGGACCTTCCGGCCTCGGCAGGGGCTGTAGCTCAGTGGGAGAGCCCTGATCGGCTTGCAGCACAGTGCGGGCTCAGTGCAGAGCATCTCCCGCAAGGGCAAGGAAAGGCAGCTGCCCAAAGCCCTGGGGAGCTGCCACCACCAGTCGGGGTCCACAGTCCTGGGCTGGATGGACCAAGGTCCAGTTTGGTCTGAGGCTGCTTCCTATGAAGCCTGGTGTCATTTGCTCCAGAGCCAGGTGGCCTTGAGTCCGCCAGGATGGACCACAGCCTCCATCAGCCCCAGCCAGCAAGCCCATGGGAATTGCCATCCAAACCACTTGGAGGGCAACAGAGTGCCTAGCCCTGATCCATTCCTACCAGCAGGGTCAAACTATTACTGGGAGGGGACAGTACAAACTCCCCAGCCAAACACATACCACCTCATATTTGTTGTTCACTGGCCAGAGGGCATCAGCTGTTGTATTATGGTAGAGAAAGTAATTAACTAAATAAATAAATTCAGCACCGTGGTCTCTGTATGTGCATATGAGCTAGACATTTACTCACATATACATTTGGGCTTGGAGGTCCTCCCAGTAAAATCCCTGGCATCTGTGGTTATGATGGCAGGGCAGGAAAAGAAGTAGAGGTGATCTTCACCTCCACATCCTCCTATCTCTTGCATTTTCACTGTGCCACCTTCCTGTTAAAGATGCTTTGGGGGCAGAGGGAGGAGGCTGGTTCACTCATATCTCAGCCTCTCCAATCTCCTTCCCTCCTGGTCCTTCAGAGCTCCCACACCCAATTTTCCCCCTCTCTGGGGTGGAGTGTCTGCCATCAGACAGTGCTGTCCACACCAGCTGTGAGGCACAAGGGGTCTGGGGTCAGGTCTCTGCAAAGTCAAAGCGCCAACTCTCACCTTGGAGCACCGGTGCATGCAATCCCACGGTCCCTGTGATGCTTGCCCAAGGATCATTAATTGCTGGTGGAGTGTCCACCTTCCACTGGAGGACTGAGACCCACTGGGTTGGAGCTTCACCTACAATAGGCTGTAATAATAGCACTGCCAGCTGACAGAGTGGCAGGGAGTCCAGAATTGCATCCAGACACTTGAATGCTTATGCCAATGGTGGGTCCTTTGCCTGAAAGGGTTGGAAACCACTGATATGCAGCAAAGGTGGGCAGAAGGAAGAATACCTGATGGCTTGAACTTCCCCTGACATCATGGCCTATGGTCAGGAATGCTCGGAGTTGATATTCCAATCTGGAGATTCACCAGTTTCCAAGGCAGCCAGCAAAAAGTCCTGCCTTTGGTGGCAATCTACAGAATGGGAGGGAGGACAATTCCCCACACTGATAGGACATGGTAGAGTGGCACTGGGCTCCCACTGTCCAATCAGGACACTGGGTGGGAGGGCCTTGGCATGATTCACGCCCCCACTCTTCCTGTCCAAGGCAGCCTGCACGCCTTCCATCTGGAGAATCAGTGATGATTAGAACTCCTTACTCCAGCCTTGGATCACGTATTTGCAGGCTGGGCATTTTGTTGCAAGGAGACAGCAGGCTGTAGTTTGACTGCCTTTCTCCGTAACCCAACCATGATCTCAGATATCCAAAATCAATCCCGGGAGGGAAGGCTTATCTGCCTGGGACTTCAAAGGGAGGAAGAACAACAGCATGGAGAACACAAATGAATGCCTTTTTTTCCAACTCTTGCAAGGTTTTCTTGCCCAAAGTGCAGAAACAGCTCAAGTTGCCTCGGTATCATAAAAATGAAATCAGCTCTGAGATAGCTTTGTATCCCTGACGGGCAGCTCGTGAGCTCCCTAACAATTCCACCCAAACAGCCGCGGCTGTGTAAAAGAATAAAGCACGCCAATGCATCCGCATCTTAATTCTGCAAATGACACGGCAACTAATACACCAGGATAAGGGAGATTTACCGGATTGTTATTTCACCCAGGAAGTTTATCCCAGCCAGCCAGATCTGCTTGAAACTGACTTGCTCCTACAAGTGTCCTGACTGGACTGCACGTAGCAATTAGATGCAGTCATTTGTCGGTTCCATTAAGGGCAGACGGCTCTTTAAAAGAATGCCAGCAAAAAGAGATTCAAATTCCGTATACTGGATGTTAGGGTGTATTTTACCTAAATTCGTCTAATTTGCATGCACACACGCGCACACCGGCAATGAGATTGGCAATGAGAATCAGAATCATGCATGTCAAGAGCTGCTGCCCGTGTGCTTTTGAGTGTCTCCTTGAGAAATCTCATGGGGATGTTTGGCCTACAACTCCCATCATCCCCAGCCAGCATGGAAGAAGGCTCAACCAGGTAGAGAAAAGCTAGCTTAAGACCTAGAATTATTTTAGGTTTCTTGCTTGCTTGCTTGCTTGCTTGCTTTAAAGGGGAACAGAATTTGGATCTACTACATAGATGCCTATAAGTTAGGGTGACATGGCACCCCTGGTTGGAGCAGGACAGCATGAGAAGTTCCAGCCACTACAGTGATGGACCACAGCACATGGACTGAGCATATACTTTGCCTGCAGAAGCTCCATGGTTCCGTCCCTGACATTTCCAGCTAAAAGCACCAAGAATCTGGCAACAGAAAAGCCTTTTCTCTGCCCGGGACACTGGGGACACTGAGGACTGACTACCATTTAGGGTATATCAGCCTTCCCCCAGCTGGTACCCTCCAGAAGCAGCAATCAGGAATCCTGCAAGCAGGGCAGGCTTCAGGTTTTGGAGGACTCTTCGGTAAGACATGCTCCGGCAGTAAGTCCACCATCTCCCCACATTGTCACCAACTGCTCTTGGTCTTCATCCTACTCCTTGGTTGCTTGACAGTCAGGACACTAGTAAGCAAAGAGGCCAGGACATCTCCTGCTCCTACTCTCCACCATCATTGTCTGGGTCAGAGTGGAAAGCAGAAGAACAAGCCAGTTCTCAATATCTGATAGTACCTCAATACCTGATGGAAGGCCTCTCCCGACCTCAATCTACCCCAACCCTACAACCTGCACCTGAGCCCTCCTATGATTGCCACCTCCAAGGGAAGCCTCCAAAAAAGGCAGCAAGGAAAAGGACCTTTTCTGCAGTGGTCCCCCAACTATGAGGCCTGCCTGGCACCAGCACTGTCTTCTTTTGACATCAGGCTAAAACTGATGTCAACAGCTGACTGTGGCTCAGATCATGAGCCTCTTGTTGCACAATTTAGGCTTAATTTGAAGAAAGTAGGGAAAAGCACTAGGCCACTCAGGTATGACCTAAATCATATCCCTGATGAATATACAGTAGAGGTAACAAATAGATTTAAGGAATTAGATCTGATAGACAGAGTGCCTGAAGAACTATGGACGGAGGTTTGCAACATTGTACAAGAGGTAGCGACTAAAACCATCCCAAAGAAAAAGAAATGCAAGAAAGCAAAATGGCTGTTTGAGGAAGCTTTACAAATAGCTGAGGAAAGAAGGGAAGTGAAAGGCAAGGGAGAAAGGGAAAGATACACCCAATTGAATGCAAAACTCCAGAGAATAGCTAGAAGAATAGCTAATAGCCTTCTTAAATAAACAGTGCAAAGAAACAAAAGAAAACAATAAAATAGGAGGACAAGAGATCTCTTCAAGAAAATTGGAGATATGAAGGGAACCTTTCATGCAAAGATGGGCATGATAAAGGACCAAAATGGCAGGGACCTAACAGAGGCAGAAGAGATTAAGAAGGGGTGGCAAGATTACACAGAGGAACTATACAAGAAAGAGCTTAATGTCCCTGATAACCATGATGGAGTGGTCACTGACCTCATGCCAGACATTCTGGAATGTGAAGTAAATTGGGCCTTCGGAAATCTGAGCAACAACAAAGCTAGTGGAGGCGACAGCATTCCAGCTGAGCTATTCAAAATCTGAAAAGATGATGCAGTAAAAGAGCTACACTCAATATGCCAGCAAATTTGGAAAACTCAACAGTGGCCACAGGATTGGAAAAGGTCAGTTTACATTCCTATCCTGAAGAAGGGCAATGCCAAAGAATGTTCAAACTACCGCACCACTGCACTCATTTCACATGCTAGCAAAGTTATGCTCACAATCCTACAAGCTAGGCTCTGGCAGTATGTGGACCGAGAACTACCAGAAGTACAGGCAGGATTTCGAAGAGGGAGAGGAACTGGAGATCAAATTGCCAACATACGCTGGATCATGGAGAAAGCTAGTGAGTTCCAGAAAAACATCTACTTCTGCTTCACTGACTATGCTAAAGCCTTTGATTGTGTGGATCACAACAAATTGTGCCAAGTTCTTAAAGAGATGGGAGCACCAGACTATCTTAATTGTCTCTTGAGAAACCTATATGCAGGTCATGAAGCAACAGTGAGAACTGGACACGGAACCACTGATTGGTTCAAAATTGAGAAAGGAGTTCGGCAAGGCTGTATACTGTCGCCCTGCCTATTTAACTTATATGCAAAGCACATCATGCGAAAGGCAGGGCTAGATGAATCACAAGTTGGAATTAAGATTGCCAGGAGAAAAATCAACAACCTCAGATATGCAAATGATACCACTCTAATGGCAGAAAGTGAAGAGGAACTAAAGAGCCTCTTGATGTGGGTGAAGGAGGAGAGTGCAAAAGTTGGCTTGAAACTCAACATTAAGAAAACTAAGATCATGGCATCTGATCCTCTCAGTTCCTGGCAAATAGATGGGGAAGAAATGGAGGTAGTGACAGATTTTATTTTCTTGGGCTCCAAGATCACCGCAGACGGGGACTGCAGCCAAGAAATTAAAAGACGCTTGCTTCTAGGGAGGAAATCTAGACAGCATACTAAAAAGCAGAGACATCACCCTGCCAACAAAAGTGTCTATAGTCAAGGCTATGATTTTCCCAGTTGCAATGTATGGCTGTGAAAGTTGGACCATAAGGAAGGCTGAGTGCTGAAGAATCGAGGCCTTTGAATTGTGGTGCTTCAGGAGACTCCTGCGAGACCCTTGGACTGCAAGGCGATCAAACCGGTCAGTCCTAGAAGAGATCAATCCTGACTGCTCTTTAGAAGGCCAGATCCTGAAGATGAAACTCAAATACTTTGGCCACCTAATGAGAAGGAAGGACTCCCTGGAGAAGAGCCTAATGCTGGGAACAATAGTTGGCAAAAGGAAAAGGGGACGGCAGAGAATGAGGTGGCTGGATGGAGTCACTGAAGCAGTCGGTGTGAGCTTGAGTGGACTCCAGGGGATGGTGGAGGACTGGAAGGCCTGGAGGAATGTTGTCCATGGGGTCGCAATGGATCGGACATGACTTCACAACTAACAACAACAACAGTTGTGAGTTGCCTTTCAGCTAGAAATAAATGAAGGAAAGAAAGAGCGAGAGAGAGAGAGGTTCCATTGGTAAAAGAAGAAGCAATTCCAGTGGGCTTTTGTGAGTGGGTCCTAGATACTGGACTAATGGACCCAGGCAAGTGCCTGACCATTCCGGCCCTTGAAGCTAGCCCTATCGAGGGGATATGACCAAAACATCAGAAAAGCACCAGGTAAGAGCAATACACAGCAGACCAAACTGGACAAGATGGCCAAAATGCCTGACCTGATAATGATGCAACCTCCTTCCTCTTCATGTAACAAATCCCTTAGCTGCAGGCTAAGAAAAACAAATCTGCCACTTCCAGAGTCACTGATTTTGAAAAGAATGAGCTTTTCTGTTTGAAGTCCTCCCCTCTCCACCTCCTGCACAGGTGTGCAGATAAGGAAGACAAAGTACCTGGAGGGGTGGAGATGCCCCTCCCCCACCACTTCTGCAACTGCTCCATTCTAAGTTGCTCCCTCCCAAAACAGCTTCCTCAGTAGACAAAAGAGCCATCCACATTTTTAAAACACGCATTTGCACATGCATATCTGGTTTGGCCCTTAGAGAGGATTGTCAAAGCAATGGTAGCTTTTAATCCAGTTGGGACTGTTATTGGGATAATTATTTGGAGAAAACAAGCCCACATACCGACCTTGCTTTCTCCATGATTTGTATTTATTTATGTCAGGACTCTGATATTTAATGTATTTGTTTTATGGGATCCTACCCTTAAAAGGCAGCCTAGGAATCATTTTACAGAAAGAGCAGCATAGTCCTATGTGTGGTTACTCAGACCAAAGTCCCATCGAATGCATGGGACTTACTCCCAGGTAAATGAATATAGAACTGTAGTGTGGGTAAAAGAAATATTCCCGGGTTCTTTCCCCCATCTAAAATACTCCTGCAGCAGTGGCAAGTCCTTCAAGAGCAGCAGCTCATTACATAGACTGATTTTCTCACACAGCCATGGAAGCTTCCTTGCCACATGCCTCCATGGCCTCTACCCCCACTCAGGAGAGGCTCCACAAAGGGAAGAGGCAATGATCCTCCCCAGTGGGAAGATCATTGCCAATGGAGAAAATGTCCATGCGAGCGGCTCCTTTTCTTGAATTCCTCAGGGCAGGGCAGGGCAGGGCTGGGCTGGGCTGGGCTGGGCTGGGGATTCTGCTGTCGGTCGCCCCTCACCACTCACCATTGGCCAGACTGGCTGCAGCTGATGGGAACTGGAATTGTCCAACCACCTCTGGAGGCATGGGCAAACCTTCAGAGGATCTCAGAGGGCATCCACCACTGGAAGAGCACTGTGGCCAGGACACTACTCTCACCTCCCTCAACTTGGTGCCTCCCAAGTGAGTTGGACTATAGTTTGCATCACCCCAGCCACACTTTCCAAATCCTGACTTGGAAAGTGTGTTGTGCAACTCAAGGGCCCTGAGTCTGGAGTATAGCAAGCCAATGTTTAAATTATGAGAAGGCAGGAGTGATGCGCAGTGCCACATTCCACCCAATAGTGGCCTAATTGTGCCACCCTCCCACCTGGGTAGCCTTCTACAAAGAGCAGCTAAAGAGCCATCAAAGAAACCCAGGGGCTTGGGCTTCCTCTGCTTCCTCCCAACACCAGCCCGAACACCATGACAACTGGAAGATGTGGCTGTCTTGGTCAAGGAAACATCAGGCAAGGTTCCCTCTGTGCATACCAGGCCCAAACCTCCCAGAAATCTCATGCTGATCTTGGGCATATCCTGTTCCCTTTTGAGTTCGGGGATGGCTTGGAGGCCTGAACACCAACAGTCCTGGCTGAGCCCTCTTACCACGTGAAGCAGAAGTTGCCTTCTTGCCCCATCCCTGCTGCCTCTACCACCAGCCCCAGTTCCAAACTGGGCAGTCCACCGCCTTTCCTCTCCCACCTTACATGGATCCTTACAAGACAGTGGTAGCTCTGGAGGTCCTGTGGGATCTCAGCAAAGACAGTGCAGGATCCGGCCAGGATCTCTCAAATGCTGGCCAAATGCTGAGGCCTTGTGAGAGCTCCACAACCATGGAGGGCTGTTGGCTGCTGTGGGTTGTGAACTGTGGGCTATTTTAACTACTGTAGTTGTGCAAGAACCCGGAATGGAGGTCGTTCATGAATTGCTTTATTAGACCATAGAGGCTGCACGTGTCAGTACTATGGTGCTGAAAGGCATTTGGGGTACAGGGAAGGAGGAGGGGACCAGTCAAAGAAAAGTTTAAAAAACTTTCTGTGCTGTGTGCAAGCCCCTGACTGCCCAATCATTGCTAAACTCTGGGTAAGACATCAACCCATATTCTGGTCTCACTCTCTAGACTAATTCCGGACGATAAGGATTTCCCCATATTGATGGAATGCTGGTTGACAATTGAAAGGAGAAAGAGAGGGAGAGGGGACAGAATCAGGATGGTGGTAGGAGAAGAATGGCTGGGCATATCCTGGAAGAGGGCATGTCAGCAGGCCAGCTGGCAGGATCCTTGAACGGGACCATTCTCACAGCAACATTTTGTTGCAGGTCTGCAACTTGCAAGGTTCCCAGCTCAAGCTGTGGTCACTGGCAGAGGCCGAGCCGGCCAGCAAAGCAAAAGGAGGCTCTAGGAGATCAAAGTGGTAGAACAGACCAAACCATTCAGTCTTCAACTGGGAAATGCCACTTTTGTTCTGTCTCCCATGCTGAGGATGGGGCAGATGCATGTCGCAAGCAGAAAACAAGAACACCGGGGTGCAAGGTTCCTGCCCTGCTGTTTGCAGGGAGCACTGAATGCAAGGAAGGGTGTGGTTTTCTCCCGATCTCTGGGACTGCAACTCCCAGCCAATCCCTGTCCATGGGTGATGCTGATGGGGGTTGTAGTCCAAAGACAAAATATCTGGAGAGCACATGGTCGCATATCACCAGCATAAGGCAAGGCAGCATTCAGCAGCATGGCCCACCCAACACCTGAAAAGGTGCACTGAGTTCTACCTCCTTAGGATGCTGTGAACCAGCCTGCCTCATGGAGCAGCATCATGCAGCGGTCTTTCCTGTGGAATCCGTGCTCCTCCTTTTATTCAGCATCCCACCCCTCTCCCTCGCCTCATGCAGGCGGCCCAGGTGTGCCCAGGTGGTTCCCCTGGTTCTCACCTTGCAACCTTAGTCAGTTTAGGGGCTAGTTGGGGAGGGAGGGAGAGATGAAAGTGCGGCGGGGTCACAGGTCTAGTAAGGTCGGGATTCTCTTCCGGGGGTAGCAGGGAGGCATCCGTGCGCTTGAAATGGGAGGAATGTGCTGGGCTGACACAAAGAGTGATTTCGCAAAGTGGAATCCTTCGCACAGGCAAGGACAAAAAAGGGTTGGGTTGACGCTGAAGGCAAAAAATGGGGAGGGAGCAGGGAGATAAAAGGTAGCTTTATACAGGAAATTCCCTAATGGTGCATTCGACACGAGGATGGTTCAAAAGTTTTAAATGGCTCAAAGCGGTTTAACACCAGCAAGCCTTTCAAGCTCACAGAGTGTTTCAAAGCATTTTTTAAAACAACATTTAAAGCACTTTAGACTTCCACCTCCTCAGGTGATCTAAAACAAAGCACTTGAGCATAAAGGGCTATAAACACACGAGTGTTTGCAGCCCTTGCGCTTCCCCACTCCCCACTTGCATGAGTAGCGGCAGGTTCCAGGGAAGCCTGCAATTGCACTGTGCAGTCCAAAACATCTGGAGGCAGCTGGCTGGGGAAGGGTGATATACAGGGTCATCCACCTGACCGGAGAGAGTGCTGAAGACTTAAGGGGCATTCTTTGGGTTGGACCTGAGTTGACGTTGGGTTGCCTGCAAAGGTGAAGGTGGATCCCCTCTCCCACTCCTGCCCACAGCACCCCCTCCATTCCCCTGAAAATGCAAGAGAGGGAGGGAGGGGGAGGGAGAGAGAGAACAGCCTCTGCTGATTGGATGAACCATTGTGTGTGTGGAATTCTGAAAAATGGGGTGCAGCTAAAAGGAAACGAATGTGAACCATCACGAGTCAATGCAGTTCTGGAAGGGAAGTGGGAGGGGAACAACTGCATAAATAAATGATCTTACATTAATTAGCGTGATTTGTTGGTCCAGGTGGACCAACTGTTATTATTGTATTGTGTAATTATGTTTATTAGTATTGCTTAATGATGTGTATCACTATTACATTAATTGCATTGTTTATGTTTGTTCAATTAATAACAATTTAAAAAATAAAAATAAAAATTGGGTGTAAGGACCTTTCCTCTTGCAGAAGACAGATCCTGAATCCTATTCTTTAATTCTGCCTAAAGGCATGCACAAATGGCCTTCTGAAATTCTCTACAGGGAAATTGGGGTGACCATTTCACCATCTTTCTCCAAGGGGAGGAGAAATCCTGAATAGTCCCTCTGAAGGAAGGCTCTCCATTGGAGGGCTGGCAGCACTGCATCCCTCTTTTCTCTTAAAGGTTCTTTTTTGCAGGGGGAGGGGGGCCGATGCTGGTCCTGCAGGTGGCCATGGGTCCATTGTGCTGGCCACCTGGCTCCCACATTGCATCTATTGCCATGCAGGTGTGACGGCAGCAGCGCTGTGTCCGGCTCCAGGGAAGAAGTGCTGTGCCAAAGTTGGTCCTCCAAACACCTGGAAGTGTTCTTTCCCTGTGCAAGAAGCCTCTGTTGGTCTACCTCCTTTTCAGGGAGTTTGTCATTCATTTTGTGGTGTTGTGAGTTTACCTGAAGGATCACTGGGAGGCAGGCGACGAGGCAGGGGTCTTTCTATTGCCCATTTGTACACTGTTCTGCACCCTTCCCAGCTCCCTCTGCTTCCTGAAAAGAATTACCTATGGGGAGAATTAGCTCAGGATGTCTCCCCCTGGCCTTTAGCTGGACTGCAGGAAGTCCAGCAGAATACCAGCTGCTGGAGATGTGAGCATACAGCAAAAGACAGACCTGGTGTGCTCTTTCTAGCCCCCTCCAAAGGACCATAAGTATAAGCAACTGAACCCCACACATGAGTTCTTCTCCTCTGCAAATCTTTCCAAAAGCAATCTATCCTCTATCACATTGAATGAGAATGGTTGGGGAAAATATGGGAGAAATTCTCTGCAGAGTACTAATACTGGTTTGTTTACAGATATGCAAGCTGAACATGTCAAATCAAGCAGACACACAAACAATGCTAGTCCTTAAAGTTGTGTTGGGGAACATGTGGCCCTCCAGATGCCAGACTATGATTCCAATCATCTCAGACCTTCAGCCATGCTGGCTGAGAATGATGAGAATTAGAGTCTGGGAACATTTGGAGGGTTACAGGTTCCCCAACCTTGCATTAACGCAGCATCAGTTCCCCAGAAACCATGGCAAGCAACTTCCCCAGAAAGCTCATTTCTGCCACCGTCACCCCGCAGCTGCAGAAACTCAGACTTCTGCTGCCTTCTCTGTTCCTAAACACAAGCAGGTAGGATCCTGGCAGCAGCTAATAACAACCAGACATTCCAGGCTAGCAAGCAAGTACCAAGCTGCACAAGAGCTGGGAGAGTGTTGCTTTATCTTGGAACTACACAATATTGCCAGTTGTTGTGCCAATCAACCCCCATCCACATCCCCTGTAAAAAGTAAAAGTGCCACTCTCCCAAATTTCCTTGCTACTCTTTTTCTGTCTGCTTCTTTGCTCCACAAGGATATGGGCACCATTTTGCCTGCTGCCAAGGCTAGGAATAGACTGCTGGTAGACTCCATCCTGCAACATGGATTATGCTCTTGTGAAATTCTCTTGTGTTGTTGCTGCAAGTGGAAGGGTTAAATGGATTCCACCACCAGCTTGGATTTATCTTCAGAAACTTTTGATTTTCTGTGCAGTGGGTGTTGCAGCTGCAACAGGCAAATGTAGGTCCAAGGAGATGTTTTTGCATGGAGACTGTGATTCTTCTGGTCCATGCACATCCCTCACACACACGATCTTAAAGTCACTTCTTTCCACTTCCTTCTCCAGGTAAAGTGGAGTGCTGCTGGCACAACAAAAATGTGGCTCCAAAGGGGTCTGCGGCTGTCATTGCCGTTGTTGCTGCTGCTGCTGCAGCAGCATGCAGGCACCTGGATTTTGGCCCAGAGGTGGTGTTAGGGTTTGGAGCACTGAATCTTTCACTTGGAGCCCAGCACCCTGCTGACTGCACATTTCCTGGACTAACAGCACAGTGCCCCCCATGATTGCAATGGTAGTCCTGCCTTGGATTAGCTGGCATATTGCTCACATGTGCTTTGCCTCTTGTTGTCTCACCCTTTGAATCTTTCTGCCTGAGGGTTATTTTTCTGAAATCATTGCTTTTCAGAGCTTCTGCACTGTCGGAGCAATACAACAGTGGAACCAGCTGCCTAGAAAGGTGGTGGATTCTCCCACACTAGAGACATGCAAGGCAAAACTGGACAGCCAGTTGAGTGGGATGGTGTAAACTGGTGTCCTGCAACAGCAGGGGGTTGGCCTTTATGGCCTTCATGGCCCCTTCCAACTCTACTATTCTGTGATTCTACTAAATCAAATGCCCTCCTCTTCCTTAGGAAAGGCAGTCTGTCCTTAGGAAACAGGGTCCTTTAAAGATACACAGAGAAATTTTAGAGCAAATGCCCATTAGCTTATGCAAATTTGCACAAGCCCTGTGCCTTTTCAGTACCTAGCACTGGCCCTGCTTGGGATGGGCTTAGAATGTGTTGCTGTGTTGCAAAGACAGCTTTTCTGTGTGGCTCTGAGATTGTCATTGTTTCTTTGAGAAGAATCTTCTCCATCTAAAAGATGGAGGCATGTGGGCAGGATGCATCAGAAGCAAGAGGATGTTTATCCAATTTTGAATGTTTAATAGAGCTGGTGTCACTCTTCAGCCTCCCTCCCCAGGGTGCCTATTAGATAAATTCCCAGGTGGCGTGTCTGATGCATCTTGTCTCTACTGCAAATTCATGTAATGCACTGCTTAGAGAGGCTTAGCATAGACATAGCATCAGATAATTATGTTTTCTTCACATGTTATTGTATATCTGGTTTCTTTTCCTAAATTGCTCTCTTTTTGGGAACGAAAGATCTCTTCATTTTCTTCCCCTCACAACAATCCTATAAGGTAGGCTAGGCTGAGAGATCCTGACTGGCTCAGATCATCCAGTGAGAAAGAAGAGGCAGTTGCTGAACTTCTCAAGCAAATTGTCCAGGTCCAGCACTGGCTGGGAATGCTGTATCTCCAATTTGGTTGGTGTGCCTAAACTAGGAAGCAAATGGTTTATATTTGCTTTGTGTGTTTGTGCATGCACATGCGTGTGTGTGTGTGTGCTTATGAAGGAAAGGGAGGGAAGGCTTCAGCTTCAGCTTCAGGGAGTGCTTATGCTTTTGTGCCTTTGAGCTCTATTCTGTAAAAGCAGAAGCTTTTGCTTCCAGGAAAGCACTGAAGACAATATTGACTAAAATATGCAGTGAAGCATGATCTTGCGTTGCTACTGCACGCTGTTGGCAGAGTATGCACAAATGTCATGTGTGAGTTCAATAGCGGAGGCAGAGCATGAAGCCCACTGCAGAAGCTGACCCCAGGGCTCTTCATGGGCTTGGTCTGGACCCAGCTGCACGGCTGTAAAAATGTCACTTGATAGTCCATGGAACTGTTGCTGGGACAGGAGAACGCAGATCCAAAGGAGCATGTGGCTGTATGATTTCCCTCACCACCACCTTTGCACATGCAACCTTCAAGTCCATGTGCCTCAGTTTTCCCTTTCTGTGGAATGGACTGCCAGCTGCTGTAGATTCTAAAGCCTGCCCTGCCTCCAGAGACTCCCTTGGCTGACCGCCATCATCAGAGAGCACCAGCTGCTTCAAATTGTTCCTGTTTTGTCACATTACAAAACGGGCATCCCTAAAACACAGGCAATGTCAGTATGGCTTGGGGTTAAACAGGCATGGTTGTCCCTACAATGCTTCTCAAGGGGTCCTCATTGTCAGGGTCACCCCTGATTTGAGCCAAATGGCCGACTGAAGCAGCGTCACAACTCTGTGCAGTTGCCTCATCTGATGAGCTACCAGGCAGGTGGTGGCTTGGGCCATCCTCTAGGGCAGCGAAGCCTTCTCAGGTTCTGGGCTTTGACCCATTCACCCAGACTAGCCGCCGGGCCTCTCATCCAAAAGGGCTAGGAAGGACTTCCCATGCGGCACTGGAGCTTAATCAAGTTTTTGCTATAAAATATCAACAAGACAAAGCAGAGAAGAGGAAAAGAGAAGAAGTGGCAGCCACGGAAAATATATCAGGTCTAATGCATGCAGATGAAATGTGTGTGAGTGCAGGTGAATGAAAATACAGCTTTCCACGAATTAAACCTAAATGTCAACAAAGGCAGAGCAAGTACCCATTTGCAAGTAGTGAAAGAGAGGAGCCATCTCTTAGCTGCCGAAAGGGCACTGGACTCCGCCTGAGCATCCACAGCCTTCCTACCTGTCCTGCATTTCACTGGGCTCCTTAACTCAACTCCTGGCTGCGTTTGGTGGCTCCTACTCCCTAACATATCTCCAAGCTCCCTGCTCCTCGCTCCCCTCTGAGCACTACTTAGAGCTAAGCCCTGAGTCAACCCCTCTGCGCCGTCAGCTTCCTTGCATCGCTTACAGGCAAGAGGTAGTAGGTGCATGGATCAGAACCGCCTTCCCCAACCTAAGGGGTATCAGGTTGCGGAGGGCTAGATTAGAGGAAACAGACCAGAGATTTGCATAGTTGCTTCATGGCACTGGGAATCAAATATACAGGAAATCGACATATTCAGTCTCTGTCCAGAGCCCTACTCCTAAGGAAGCTGATCTCAAGCTTTGGGGAGGCCCCTGTGGAGATGGGGAGCCTGCAAGACAGTTGTAGGCAGCTTTGAAATTCCAGAGAGGGGCAGAATCCTGCATCAGGCAGACCTAGAACCAAGTTCCTTCCAATTAGCAGAAGTTTCCCTTTGCTGCCGCTGAAACTACAGCCTTCCCCAGTCCTATGCTGTCCAGATATTTTGGACTGCAGCTCCCATCAGCCACAGCCAGCATAACCTATGGTCAAAGGCAGCAGAAGGGGTAATCCAGCACCTTATGTAGGGAAGGTTACGCTATGCCAACCGTGCTTCTCTTGAGGCTCTTCCACTTCTTGCACAGGGCAAAATGGGTTTCTTGTGAGGAATTCCAAAAGGACCTCGCCAGATTCGGCCTCAAATGGCAAATGTAGTTCAATATAAGCAAGTGTAAAGTGAAGCACATTGCAGTAAAAATGACTCCCAGCTTCAAATAGAAACTGATGGGATATGATGAGCTAATGGTGACTGACCAGGAGCGAGATCCAGACAGCTTGATGAAAATGTCAGCCCCGTGTGCAGCTGCTGTGAAAAAGGAAAACTCCATGTTAGGCATAATTAGGAAAGGCACTGAGAATAAAACTGCCAACACCATCGTGCCCTTAGATGAATTTCTGCTCTAACCACATTTAGAATACTGTACACAATTCTGGTCACTGCACCTAAAAAGGGATATTGTAGAGTTGGGAAAAGGGCAACCAAAATCCTCAGGGGGCTGGAGAAAGTCCTTATGAGGAAAGGTTACAACATCTGCGATTATTTAGCTTAGAAAACAGGTGGAAAGGGGGAGGCATGATAGAGGTGTACAAAAGTATGGAAGGGGTGGAGAAAGTAGATGGAGAGACCCTTTTCTTTCTTACTCACATTGCTTATCCCATGACTGGTGGGAGATTCAGGGCAGATGAAAGGAAGTTTATTTATTTATTTAAAACATTTCTATGCCGCCCCCATCGCAACAAAGCCTCGAGGCGGCTCACAAAAAATACATAAAAACATACATAAATAAAAATAATATGACGATTTAAAAGAAAAAAACATTAAAAAACCCCCAGTGCATTCTCGGTTAATTTTAAAATCCTAATTAATTCAATAATTTAGCAATTAAAATAAGTTTTAAATAAAAAGGTCTTAGCCTGGCACCGAAAAACAAATAACAACGGCGCCAGGCGGACCTCTCTGGGGAGCGCATTCCATAGATGGGGCGCCACCCCAGAGAAAGCCCTCCTCCAGGTACTCACCCTCCTAATATCATTCACAGAGGGTTCCCAGAGAAGGGCATCCATTGCTGATCTCAAGGGGTGGGAGGGCATATATGGGCACAAGCGTTCCTTTAGATATCCAGGTCCCAAGCCGTTTAGGGCTTTATAGGTCATAACCAACACCCTGAATTGGGCCCAGACTTCAATCGGGAGCCAGTGGAGCTGACAGAGAACTGGGGTTATATGAGAACAATGCCCAGTCCCCGTCAGCAACCTGACAGCTCTATTCTGCACCAATTGAAGTATCCAGACCATCTTCAAGGGTAGCCCCATGTAGAGCGCGTTACAGAAATCTAATCGGGAAGTTACCAGCGCGTGTGTCACTGTCACCAGGCAGTTGTTCTCCAGGAAAGGACACAGCTGATGTATCAGCCGAAGCTGAAGGAAGGCACTCTTCGCCACCGCCGTCACCTCAGCTTCTAGAGACAGCTCAGGGTCGAGGAGCACTCCTAAGCGGCAAACCCTGTCCCTCAGAGGGAGTGCAACCCCATTTAGGACAAGGCCCAAGTCCCCCATCCCGAGGCCCAAGCCACCCACCAACAGGACCTCTGTCTTGTCTGGATTGAGCTTCAGTTTATTGGCCCTCATCCAGCCCATTACCTCAGCCAGGCACCGGTTCAACACAGCCACTGCCTCACCTGGATTGGTTGAAAAACAGAGGTAGAACTGGGTATCATCAGTGTACTGATGATTCTGCAGCCCACACCTCCTGATGACCTCTCCCAGCAGGGGACAAAATGGACCCCTGAGGAACTCCATGGCAAAGCTGCCATGGCGCAGAGCCATAGTCCTCCAGCACCACCTTCTGAAATCGGCCGTTGAGATAGGAGCGGAACCACCGCCATGCGGTGCCCCCAACTCCCAATCCCGCTAGACTATCCAGAAGGATACCATGGTCGATGGTATCGAAAGCCGCTGAGAGGTCCAGGAGAACTAACAGGGGTGCATTCCCCCATCTCTCTCCCTGCACAGGTCATCGTACAGGGCGACCAAGGCAGATTCAGTACTGTACCCGGGTCTGAAGCCGGACTGAAATGGGTCCAGTTAATCAGTTTCATCCAAGAGAGCTTGGAGTTGTCCCACCACCACCTACTCTAGCACCTTGCCCAGGAACGGGATGTTGGCCACCGGTCTATAATTGGCGGCCACCTCTGGATCCAGGGATGCCTTCTTTAGGACTGGCCAGACTACCACCTCCTTTAAAGGGGCAGGTACGCAGCCATCTCTTAAAGAGGCGTTGACCACCTCCAGGATCCAGGTCCCAATCCCGTCCTTGGCTTTCTTAAGTAGCCAAGATGGGCATGGGTCTAGTAAGCAAGTGGTAGGACGTACTTGTCCAAGCACCTTGTCCACATCATCAGGCTGCAACAACTGAAATTCATCCATTAATTGTGGACTCGACGGCGTTGATGGCGTCTCCCCAGCAGAATCTGATTCAATAGCAGAGTCAAGCTCGTGGCGAATCTGAGCAATTTTCTCCTTGAAATGCTTGGCAAAGTTGTCACAGCGGGCCTTTGAGGGTGGCACAAGGTCTTTCTTCGAGCCCGGATGTATCAGCCCCTGCACCACCTGAAAAAGCTCTGCCAGATGGCATTGTGAGGAGGCAATGGAAACGGAGAAGAATTTCTTCTTCGCCATCCTCACCGCCACAGCATAGGTCCGATAATGGGCTCTTAATTGTGTTCGGTCAGAATCACCTGTTCTGAAGTTCTTAACACAGTGCATGCTCAGACTATGGAATTTACTTCCACAAGATGCAGTGATGGCCATTGTTGAGAGGGGACTGGACTAATTCATGGGGAGCAATGCCCATTAGTCTTGAGAGCTATATGCTTTGTCTGGTATCGGTTTGCCCATACAAGAAAAGTTGCTGGGATGCACAGGCAGGAGGATGCTCTTGAATTTGTGTCCTACTCGTGGGTTTCCTGTGAGCCGCTGGTTGGCTACTGTGGAAACAAATTGCTGGGCTAGATGAACCAACAGGGTCTGATCCAACTCTTCTCACCTTCTTATTTATTGTAATGGATGTATTTATTTCATATATTTATGTATTGCTTTCCAACAGACTATTAAAGTGCTTTACGGAAATGATAAACACAAAAGTTGGGATTTTAACGGGATTCCCTTCTTCAGAGAATCTGGAAAATATGGCTTTATGAAGTAGCACTAAAGCATTCGGACAAAGAATTCTTAGCACACTACAGTTCCATAGATCCTTAACAATCATAATTAAACTGGTTCAAGTGGGACTGTAACAAAGGGGTGCAGTGTGTAGTCCTCCACCTCCAGGTTCCAAGATAATCCATTCCACTCCCACTCTCTACCCTGCCCCCTCAGCTCTCCATTTTCTTCCTCTCAAGAATCAGTCAGCATCCCATGGCCATTGAACATGCTTAGTCCTCATTGAGCTGTTTGGGCCCTGCATGTCCACCCCCTTAAGATTTTTCGTTCTCCTGAATATTATCCTCAACAGTTTCCAAGCCTGCTGCTACCTCTATTTTGAGTACAACTATTGCCTCTCTGCCCAACATAAAGTACCACACTCTCAGAGAATGGGTTCATTTTTTTAGGATATATCCAGCAGAGACTGGTGGTGCTAGTAACTGTGAAGCAGTGTGTCAACTTCAGGCCGCAATCTGAACTTTACAGGAACTGTCCATGGTCCTGAGCCAAGCCTGGGCATTGGGTTCAGTACCATGGACAGCTCCCATAAAGTTCCAGCCCTTGCTTCGCCTGGGCACACCTTAGAACTAGCATTGCAGCTGCCAACCTCCTCTGCATAGATGACCAAATCGACTTGATGTGGACTGATGCCCTCAGTGTTTGATTTGATGGTGTGTTTGAATCTGCTCCCTCCTTCCCTGTTTCATGGAATTGGCCTGCAGTTTGCAATTCACTTTCTCGTAATGGAGTCTTCTCTTGCTTGTAGGAGAGTGAGATCCCGAAATCCTGGTATGAATACACTCCAAGGAAAAGGCTTTCCCTGTACCCTGCCCAACCTATGATCAGTTCACTCATCTTCCCACAAATCTTCCTTTGTTCCCCATCATTTGTACCTGTTTATCATTAAAATTCCTTCCATGAGCCTTCCCCCTCCCTTAAAAAAAGACATGAAGGGAACATTAATCAAAAAGTAAACATGATGAAGAAAACAAGGATTTGTGAATATTAAATATATGTGCTACAGTAAAGAGGGACAGAGAACCTGCTCTCACCCCAAATCAGAGCTGTGCTGAGAACATTTCCTTCCTTACCCCATTTCACCCATGACTCTGGCAGGACAACTTGAGGCTGTCCAGTATTTTGTCTCATTCCTCATTCTTGGCTATCCCATCCCCCTCCACACACACACACACACACACATGACCTGCAAAGAGAGGAGTCCCTGCTCTTCTAATTCAGGTCTTATTTTGTGTGAAATGCATTCATTTTCCTTTATGTTATGAACATTTAATCTCCCTCCCCTTACATACAAAATATGACCTTTGTTGATGTTACACTATGTCTGGGGTGGGACCAGGGAGATGCATGGGTGCCCAATCACAGCAGTGCTAAAATCTGGGATTTGTCCCTTGATTTCTATGGGCATCTCTCACTTCTGCCTAGGAGACATGTCAGGCTAGCTTCTCATGTCATCTGCAAACCATGACATGGTTCATTCTAGTGTGTCCTTCTCTCTGGTCCTGTGGTCACACTGTTCTAGAGTTCCATCCCCTCCTAGCAACAGCCAGCAAGGAAGAGCCAAGAAGGGAAATGCAGAAAATGAGGATATCAAAGCACAAGTAGGCTCTTTCAGATGTTACAGAGGAAAATAGGGAAGCTAAACGAAAAGCAGTTGACTGGTTTTTGTTTTTGTGTGGGTCGTGGGGAGCCAACACACATTCTGCAGAATGCCTAGCTGGGCCCTGAGTAACTATTATTATAAACAATTAACTGGATCATTGCATTAAGTAGCTATGCCAAAAGTGCAGCTCCCTTGGCTTAAAGAGGAGGCTGTTTGTCAATAACATTGCTATCGTCATTATGAGATATAAACTACATGATCATGGCAAATGCTGTGTCTTACCACTGTGAAGCTTTGCAACATTGACATGTACTGGAGAGCAGGACCTTCTGTCTTTCTGCCACTACACCCCTGCCCTGGAGGGGTAGGGGAACAGTCTCAGAAACCTAGAGCCAAAGGACAAACCGGTGGTCACATCCGAAGAATATGCCAGAACCAGAGGATCAACCAAGAAGCAGAGCTGAGAAGTAAACAAAGAGAAAGTCAAAAAATAAGGACAAACCAGGAGGCAGGATGAAGGAGTAAGAAAGAACTTGGAACCTAATTCCAGCCATGGAGGCTTGATCACCCCAGAGTTCATGACAAGACTGTCACTCGAGCGAAGCTCTTGTAGACTTTTTTGTCCTTCTGGAAATGGCCACTCCGGGTGGGCAGACTCAGCCCAGGGCCTAAGGTGGGGTTTGGGATCCTGTCACCTCCAGATGTTATTGGACTACAGCTCCCACCATTCCTCACCATTGACCATGTTGGCTGTGGCAAATGGGAATTGCAACGCAAGAACATTGGGAGGGCTGCGGCTTACTCAAGGGGCATTTTGCTCAAAAGTTGCTCCTGACACTTGAGTGGTTCCCCAAATGAAGCAGCTGTTCACAGGTCCTGGCAGCTCTGGTTACCCTGCCAAGAAAGGCATTCACAAGTGAAATGCTTGGTTCTTGCTTTCCTGCGCTGCTATTCAAGGCATATTGCTGCAAGTTTCCAACATCAAAACAATACATTGTAATTCCTCGCTCACATCTAACAGTAGAGGCTTACAAGCTTTGTGCTATTAATGTGGCTAATTAAAACAGCACTTAATTTCATAACATTAGGGTGTAATGTGCCATCAAAGCGATGTAATTGATTTGAGCCTTCTAATGGATTCTAAGATGCTAATTTTCAGGAATATATTTACAGTGAGGACAGGAAACAATGGTACAATGCTACAATAATATTGTTACTGAGTGGGAAGAATCTTAATGCAGTGTCTGTGCCAGAACAAATCCATCAGTTTTACAACAGAGGCACAATCAAATTACAGGATTTGTGCATTAACTGTGGGTTGACCGCACATCAGATACACCATGTTGTGAAAACGGTCCATGTAAACTATTTTGGAAATGGCTGGGGCCCTTTTCCTGTTTTAAGGGCTGCAGCAAAGCTGCAAAACCTCAGGCCAGGGGTCCCAGTTAAGCCCAGTTAAGGGATGCTCAGAGGGTCACCCCATTCCCCCTCCTCACCTCCATTGTTGGGCCACTTCCTGGCTTTTGTGTGCAGTTTCCCCCCATTCCAAAAGCTTGAAATGCCTCTCCTAAGACTTAATTACTGGCAGTGAACACTTTAAACTAAAATATTGTAGTATGTTGGGTATTGCATTACAAAGGGGGGGGGGGGCGACGACAAAAGAGAGAACATGGATTCAGCCCAGACTTGCTTAATGCTAAATTATGTGTATAGCTGCAAATTTGGAAACTGTTCTTATAATTTATGTAGAACCATGGTACATCTTGCCCTAGTAGGGAAGACCATGACCAGGTAACCAGGCTGCCTTGCTCAGTTTGTGGTCCAATCTGTTAATGGGCAGCTTCTCCCTTCAGGTGTTTCTTTCTCCTTATACTAGCCCCAAACAACAGTTCACACAAAGGACACCATTAAACAGCCCCAAGAATAGAAGCTTGCCCCTTATAAAGTGGCCATCTTAGGTCACTCCTTCTGTAATTCTTCACAATGCCACACAGAAATGACCACTGGCCAGGCACAACTTTGATTTCTCTTCCCCTGCTTCCCATCTTCTCTTCCCTTTGCTTTTGCACTGAAGGTATTCATGGCTGCATGCTGTATTCCACTGCTACCTTTTATTTCCACAAATGCAGCAACATCATCAAACAGCGACTCTTTGTTCCTCAGAAGCCTTCTTGGACTGCCATTTCTTCTTTGTCCCCTTCCCGAGTCTTCGGGTTTGATTTCCTTCACTTGTGATCATTTACCTCCAATTGCCTTGTACTACTTGCCTCATCAGCTTCCAACCCTCTTCAAGTCATTTCTCCTTACATTTTTCTTCACTTAAATTTTGCAGCCTTTCCACCCTATAGCCCATGTGCCTGACAAAATGCAGGGTTCCAATGAGATGTTGCAGGAGGGCTTTGCAGTGCAGGAAGAGGGAAATTTTTCTGTGGGTTTAATACAGAAGCCGTTTTCTAATGTAAACAGTTCTAGAAATATTGAAGTCCACTAAAATAAACTTGCGCTCCCAATTGTCCTTGCTTGAAATTGTGCGAAAATATTGCCTTCCGCTGGCCGTGTGTTCTATCAATTTATGTGAAATTGCAGGTACATCAGCTAAGGTTGATAGGTATGTTGGACAGCTTGTGGCACTTTGAGAAATAAGGTGGGTTTTGTGGTCTGTTTTTCAATTTTAGAAAGACATTTTCTAAAAAACAAAGCAGTGAATGCTAATTTTTTGATGCCTCTCTGTCTGTATCCACCACTCCCCTCCGCTCACAGCCTTCACACACACGTGCAGGTAAGGAGGGCTACAGTCTTACTGACTGTTCAATTTGCAGTGTATAGCAGAGCCCGCCTGGATGTCCGGAGGGAGAGATGGGTTGTGCTTTGCGTTTAAAGAAACAGCGACAGACAGACTCCAAATCCTTCTGAAAATATGGCAGTGCAGCTCAATTAGCTCACTCATGAAAAGGCCTTCCTGCTTCTGGCTACATATTCTGCCATAGGCAAAGATATATTGGTGGTTTATTTTATATTTACTTATTTTATTTATATCCTGCCTTTTTTTCCTTCCAAAGGACTAGAGGTGGCTTACATCATTCTCCTCCTCCTGCTCTCAATCTTATCCTCGCCACAACAACCCTGTGAGGTGGGTTGGGCCGGGAGTCTGTGACTGGCCCAAAGCCACCAGTGGGCTCCATGGCTGAGTGGGGACTAGAACCTGGATCACCTGAGTCCCAGTCCCATGCTCTTAGCAACTGCACCACACTGTCTCTCTAGCTGTGTGTGTGTTTGATATTCTCCATTAGTTAGGGTACAAATATTCACCCCCACCTCAACTGACAGACACCCCCCACCCCCGCTCTCCAGTGCCCCTCTGAGCCTGGCACGACATAGCTTGGGGAAGATCCTTTCAGCCCAGAGCAGTGTGATTGTCTGTATCACCCTGCCAAGCAGCTGGGCTGATTTCACTACCTGGCAGGTACAGGTATGAGTTAAACTGTTTCGTACAGTTGCCATCTGGATGGATCCGCTGGGCCTCACTTTTGAGGCAAAAAAGCAATGGTGTCCAGTAACAATTTCAAGACTGCCTAGATTGTTATTCTTATTATTGCTAAAATAGCTAAAATTCAGGGCAGGGATGACTGCTAGACGGAGTGAGTGACTCTCTCCGTGTGGCCATTATAAAAGCACAGCACATCAAGGTTTAATTTATTATTACTGCATAATTCCAGGTGGAATTTTCTGCCTCACGTGCCAGAATAACTTGACCCCATGTACCATGACTGGGGAGGGAGTGGGGGGCAGGGGGGGGGCAGGTGCTCTTCTGCCTTAGGCTGCAAACTGCTTGGGGCTGGTTCTACCATCCTGACATGTGCAGAAAGAACTCAAGGGGCAGGAACCTAAAGGGATGAAAAGGTGGAAAGACCAGAAGGAAAGAGTTGGAGGGGGACAAAAGCCAGTAACGCCCTCAGGCGATGCAATTTGACTTCCTTGCTCAAACAGGCCCAGCCCTCAGGTCTTTCTGTGGGAAGGCTTTTCTACATGAGGCTTTTAACCTGCAGCTTTACAGATGTTTCTGTGTCCAGATCCTTTGTGGAATTCAGACTGGCTCCTTGACATGCATTTCCAGGCTGCAGGGGTGGTTGCATGGGAGTCTTTCTCTGCCTTTCTGTATGTTCCGAGACATAACCATTAGGTGGTGCTGTGGCATAGGAGAATTAGGGAAATACATGAGGGGTTCACACCGCCATTGTGGGTTATACCAGACTTTCTTTGCTAGGAAAAAAATGCCAAAATTGTTACAGAGAATGAGAGCGGCCTTGGAGGGTGACTGTGTTGTGTCAAGTCCTCACAAACGGCAAGGAATCGCACTAAATGCCCCATGTAGGAAGGATGATGGTCCAACCTGCAACTCTATTTTGGGTCCCAATCTCCCCCTGCCCCCACTGTTTTTTGGAGTCCCTCCAGGGCACTATCAGATACCTGGTACTGACTGTGTCCTGTATCCACTCTGCTCCACAGGCCCCTCTCCCATTGTATATGAATTTGGTAGCAAGTCATGTTTTAAACCCAGGGGCTGCTTCCATCATGTGTTACTTAGCCCTGAACCCATATGGTGGCGCATGGGTCCTTTTCATTGTGTGATACCAGCAGACTTAATGGCCTCCGCAATCTGAAGAACGATGCCAGGCCCACAACCAGCCCCCCCTTCTTTTCCCCCTCCCCACTGCCCGCAGGCATTGCAACTCAACAGCCTTGTTTCCCCGGTGTCAAGTCGACAGCTCATTAGCTGAGTCTCTCACATGCAATCACGAGCAAGGAAGGATGCACGGTAAGCACAAAACGGTGCTTCAGAACTGAGTGATGACGCCCAAGCCGTGCAGCCGGGACGGACCATAAATCACATACCCCAAATATGGGGGAGGATCTGGGTCGAGCTAAGAGCCACAGCCAGTAGTGAATCAACAAGCAATTAAGCAAAGAGAGCAGGACAAACCCACTCAGGTCAGCCACACCAGCCAGCCACAGGGACTATTCCCTGAGTGCACTGGCCACACGCTGCCTCAGCTGCCCTGCCTACATCCTCCGAAGCCCCCTCAGCAATTTTGATCAGGGTCAGTGGGGAGAGGAGAGGGGGAGGGAGAGAAGGAGGGGCCTGTTCTTTTCCTTCTCTCCTCGCCATGAATAGCTCAAGCAACTGAGCCAAGCCACATAGGGCACTCTCACACAGCTCATTCACTTCCACTTGGGAACCCATCTGCTGGCTTGCAGGCACCTTGGGATGTGAAAACCTTGCTCGCTTCCCCTTCCTGCTGGTTGAACAATTTGGAGTGAACCGCGGGGGAAGGCTGGTGCAGGGATGATGTCCATGGAGATGGCAGAGCACTCAATGGTGCTGACCTTACCACCATGATTTCCATCTACGGCAGGGGTGAGGGACCTTCCTTTTCTGGTGAGCTCATGGAGGGAATTCAGTGGGGATGGAACGCCAGTGCTGGGAGGAGCCAAAACCCACGGTGGGTGGGAGTCCCCTATTTTCTCTATAGCTGTCTAAAAGACAGTTCACACCTGCAGGAGATCTGAACTGATCATTTGCAAAATCAGGCCAGCTGCTGCATGCAATCCTAAGGCTGCAGGTTGCCCACTCCTGATCCACAGGCTGATGGGAAATGCATTTCCACCTAGCCTCAGTGGCCTTTGCCTCGGTGGCTACCAGATTGCACAAAAGCTGTGCTACACCAGCTTCATGCAGAAATAGCTGGCAGATTTCTGGGCCAGCTCATTTTAGACTGCAGGACAAGCAGGCCTATTTTTGAATGCTTCCACTTGGAATACATCCCCCATCAGTCTTACAATAGCACGTGAGGAATTGTGAGAAATCTTTCTTCTTGATGCACCATTTTTTTATATGCAGATTGTGTCGTCTTGTACAGGCCATTTAAAAATAAGACCACTTCAACCAAAGCTCCCAAGGTAGTTGCAGAATTGTACTGCTTCATTTTGTATACATTGCAAACAGCTCTGGCTTGGACCATACTGTGAGTATCCACAGATTGGTTTTCAGAAAGAAGCAAGAGAGCAGTCCTAGGAGATGTCAGCTCAGAAGATTTTCACCCCCAGGCCTTATTGGGGCCATTTCTCCAGGGACCCTCCTCACTGTAGGGGCACCGGAGTGCTCAACTGCAAATCCAGCTTCGCTTTTACCGTGTGGCCCTCCCCGTTCAGCCTCGCCATTTACCTTAATTCCATGTATCCAACACACAACATGTGCAGCGCACGAACTGGCACATTTCTCCATGGACCAGGAACTTCGTGGCATCCTGAACAGGCTGTGCTCCCAGTTCTGGGAGGGGAATGAGCTCTGATGGGTTAGACTGGGGTCCCGGAGTCAGGCCTTCTGCGTTTTCTCTCTGCCTATGCCCTGAACTACTGTTTGACCTCAACAGGCTCTGAAAGACAAGGATAATAAGAACCGCTTCTCCCAGTGGGCTGTATAGTTTTGCTAATGAAGTCTGTGAAACACTTTAGCGTCCTCTGGAGAGCAGGAAGAGAAACTAAGGGTTAGCACCGGCTATTTATAGTCTGCACATATGCATAAGCCTCCCATATCTCGGTTTGCAAGTATGATTGTCTGTGGATATAGTCCATGCATGTGCACATTTGTAATCACAAAGTGCTCCTATAGGTGTCTACATACAAGAACTGGGCTTTTGAACTGGGCTTTCCCTGGTATTTGTGCATTCACACAGCTGCCCATCAGAAAGAGAGAAACCAGCTGCCAGGCTGAAAGTGTGAAAGGAGCCAAACCAAAGTGGTGTGGGAGCGCCAGTGGCGTAGTGGTGAAGGGGTTGGCTAGGACTGAAGAAAATTGCACTCAAGCCATGAGAATCAGTGGGTGAAGCTGGCCAGGTGCTGATTCTCAGCCTGAGCTACCTTGCAGGGGTCTGGCAACAATAAAATGAGGAGGAGGCCCACCTTTGCCATGTTGAGCTCCTTGTAGGAAAAGGCAGGGCATAAATTTAGCAAACCAGGAAAATACAGAATCTATATTAGTCCGCAGTTCTTTGGGATTTTAAAACTGCAAATCGTGTCTTAGAGGGGAATGACCAAAGTGGAAAGAGATAATTTTGGGCAGGAAACCGAGCATGGGTTGAATCCCAACCTTCATTATGCTCGAAGTCTAGTGCAACTTTTATCTGAAAGAAAAGGAGGTAGCCAGCAGCAAGCACATGTTGTGAAGGGAACACAGCTGTGGGGAGGGTTTAGTTTCATCCTTTTTGATTCATCCTTGTTGTTGTCCCAATCCAAGCTGCCTCCCCAGAGGAACAGTACATGTACTTGTCCACTCCTTCATGGGCAAATCTCCATGTGTGTCTAGCAAAAGAATGGGTGTTCCTGTGTACATGCACAAATATTGCCAGAAACTTGTTCATCCGCACACATCTCTGCGCACACGCATGTGTGTGTGCACATCAGCAGAGCCTGCAGATCTGTGACCCAAGCGCATGTTTGCAAGCGTGCGATTCTTGGTGCCTGGCGCTGGCGTGATGTGCCGGTGTGCTGGGCTCCACACAGATTTCTCCCAGCCCATGCTTCTGACACAATGAGGGAAGAGGTTATTACGTTTATTAAATTGTATTGAGGCAACATTAAAGCAATTGGCAGCTGGGAACCCTGGTTATTTATGAAATGTGCATCAGGAATCACAGCTCCCAGGGATGGGCTTCTGCTTCGGAGAATATGGAGGCGGGGGGATTTGGGGGAATCAATATTGCCAGCCATGAGCCAATCTGGTTTTAATTTGATATTCACTTACAGAAAACACCGCCTGCTGATTTCTCTTGATACCACCAGCAGCAGCTAAATAAACGAACCTTCCCTCAGCTGCCCAACACTCTCCTTCTCACCCAGCACCCTTTTAATAGCTCCATTGATGTCCTGCTTAGGGCCGTCTCCTCACATTTCCCTGCTTCTCTGCACCATCCTCCAACTCAGTCCCAATACCGAAGCCCTGTACTGACAGAGCTGGCTCAGCCTCACATCCCAAATAATAACCCTGGCTGTTCCCAGGCCTAAGAAAGGAGAAGGATATTGGGGAGAATCCATTTTTAGTGATAATTCACAAACAAGAAGTTAAACTTTCTGGGGCCAGTATATGGGCCCAGGCAGGAAGGAAGGCAAAATGACTTAAGTCTTCAGGAACTACATGCTCCTTTCTTGGTGTACAGCGTCTGATTTTCTCAGTGCCCTTCCCCGGTTTTAATGTCATTTCTGAAGCATTTTTCAATGAATTATTTTTAACTTGCAAAGCAAAAGCTGACCTTTCTGCACTATTTTTATTTTGATTCAGAAGAGTGGTTTTGCATTTTGAAGGCAAGACCCCACCTCTGCCCCAAACTTGGATTCTTTCACCAGTTTGCCTTCTGGAAAACAAATGTCCTGTCAGTGACTCTGCCCATCATGGCAGCCATCTTGTAAACATGTGAGGCTCCACCATGGCAGCCATTTTGTGAGAACACCCTCAACACACTTCCAAATTGCCGTATGGGCTCAATGGCTCAAAGACCTTGGGGACCCCGCTTTAGGTCCTCCACTCCTGGACTCGGGTTGGCTTCCTTAGAGAATTTTCATGGAAAGGGAAAACCAGGCCCCACGTGAACCAAGAAGAAAACCACACAGTTGTTGGATGAATTTTGTTCCATGTAGTGAAGAAGCACTCATGCTCATTCACTCACTTGCTCTCTGTCACACACCCATACCTCATTTTGAAATTAACCCATGTTGCTATTAAGATTAGTACCTGAAAAACCCATTTCTTTTTGTCCTGCTTCTGTCTTGACCTTGGTTTTGTGCTTCCAAATATGACATTTTCTGGAATCCCACAGCAAAATTCTCAAGAACATCAAGAGCCAAACTACATGTTACACATTACTGCTGTGTGCTGTCAAGTTGTCTCTGACTTATGGCAATCTTATGAATGAAAGCCCTCTTTTAAAGCACTGTAAGCCGTTCTGAGATATTTATATAATAAGACAGCATATAAAAGCTTTTAATTAATTAATAAAATAAAATGTCTTACCTTTGACAGCCTTGTTCAGCTCTTGTAAACTCAAGGCTGTGGCTTCCTTGAAGGAGTCATTTCACCTCTTATTTGGCTTTCCTTTTCTTCTTCTGCCTTTAACTTTCCCTAGCATTGTCTTCTCCAGTAAGTCTTGCTTTACTTCTATCAAACCTGGGATTCTTTTTATTATTGGCTAGGGAAACGGGACGATGCACAGACTTAAACATGTTTATAGTTTAACATAAAAGGAAAAAATGTGGGGGGCTGACCCAGTAGGTCTGATGTTTTTGATGATTGATGTTTCTTAGTTTCTTTTTGTTAGGTATATTAAGAATAAAACCTATTCCAGTAAGTCTTGCCTTCTCATGCTGTGCCCAAACTATGACCACCTCAGTCTGTCGTTTTTGCTTTTAGGGAAAGCTCTGACTTAATTTGATTTGAGACCCACTTGTTTGTCTTTCTATCCATCCAGGATATTCACAAAGTTCTTCTCCAGCACCATGTTTCCAAATCATCAGTTTTCTTTCTTTCAGCTTTCTTCACTATCCAGTTTTTGCAGCCGTACATTGATAATGTGGATGTTCTTGGCCTTGATCTCCAGTGAAATATCCTTACATTTGGTGGTTTTTTCTAGTTCCTTCATTGCTGTCCGTCTCAGGTTTAGTCTTCCCGGCATGTCTTGGCTGCAGTCTTCCTTTGCATTGATGACTCAACCAAGTAAGTTCAAACCAGGCACTTCTGTTTTGGGGAGAAAGCAATCCCAGCTTCTCAGCCAGAATGTCTCTGGCCAAGAGCACCTTTTTGTGGCCAAGAGCAGATGGCTGGAAGAAACCACTTTGAGACCTTGGACTTAGCGTATGCCCTTGGAGATCAATGGGATTTAAAGTTAGTAAATGGGTTTGAGTAACTTTGATGCTAACTCTCAGAATGCTTGTCACGGAGTCTCCCAATCCTCTGTTTTTGCTGAGAGCTTTCATACTGGCATGGGGGGAAAGGTATTTTGAATGAAGCCTCCTGCTGCACCCCTTTCATGGGAGAAGTTGCACTTGCAAGCACTCCTCCTCCTGAGCAGCCATGAAAGATACAGGGTTTTATAACCCTTCCATCATGTCCCCATGCCCTCAGGCCACTGGACTCTTATGAAAAATGCAGATTTATTAAAAAGGTTATTGCAGCCTAGAAGCGCACTCATCATGTTGTCATTAGACATACATGCTTCGCTCCAGGATCAGGCTCTGGGGAAAGCAGTTTTGGAGTTTGCAATCTGGCCGGGCACAGCTGGTTTGCAACCCAGCTGTGCATGGCGCTAATTGGCTGGGTCTGTGATGTCCTGAACTCCCTGTCTCCAACACAGTTTTAGCTAACGAAACTAAGCCAAACCAAAACAAAAAAACTCTAACCCAAACATCTGATTTGATTAAAAAGAAAAAATAAGGTATGGAATGATCTTTCCAGTGTATATTTTAAGCACTTATTTTAAAGGCAAACCCCTCAGGTGAAACATGGAGAGAGCAGCAAAGTTGAAAATGAGGCTGTTATTTGGTATAAAAGTGGCTACATATGGTATATTTGGGGTGAAGACAAGGGAATCTGGTTGCATATGGTCCAGAATCATTGGTTTTCCATTGTAAGAGACTTGCTTATGCAACCCAACACGAAAGTGAAGGAAAACCCTCTTCTTTCTGCTGAACTGGACAAGAGAGCTTGGAAGAAGGGGTGACACATGTAGGCTAAGGACAAGCAAGAATTTCCCATGGTCCATTTTTATAAGAACTTCCCAAAATTTGTCCATCAATAGGATGGACAGAACTTGAGATGCATTTAATTTTGAATGAATTTAAATAAAAATGGTACCGTCATCCAGGCAGAGAGGGCATTGAGTGTTTGGCTCTTGAAAGACAGGCTCCCTGTGTAATCTGCCACATTTGTCCTACAGAATTAGGATTCCCACCTCTGGGTCTCCAACAGGTGTCACACTTCAACAACTATATTGCCCTCCACATACTGGGAATAGTATGCCTAATGAATTTCCTCACTGCAGATGGCTGATAATGTTCTTAGTTTTTGATAAGGATGTTCCAAAATGCATACATTTCTGAATAAATGAAATACGAATAACTTACAATGTAACTCCACTACATATGGGAGGAAGCAGCATGGAAGATTCTTCTTCCCTATGGTAGGCAGATGAAAAAATAGAAACATAGAAAGAGAGCGAGTCAGAAGAGGCCTCCCGGGCCATCTAATCAGACCCCCAGCTCCAGCCGGCTCCGCTCATGACATGCCTACCATGTGCACGTCTAGCCTATCCTTGAACACCCTCACCGATAGGGCCTCAACCACCTCCCATGGAAGCCCATTCCGTACCCAAGTCCATTCCAATGCAAATCTAACATTGCAGCTCCCTAAGTGGAATGGAAAAATAGGTTTTGCTTCTGAGGTTCTGTGGGAACTTGACTTAGGGTACTCGAACATAGGAACAGGCCCCACTGAAATAATCTAGAATTACTTCAAAGTAAGCATCCTATCTCCTTCATGGATCACTGCCTTGTTGTGGCGAAGGGGCTTGTGTAGCTCAATGAAGCTATGAGCTATGCCACGCAGGGCCACCCAAGATGGACAGGTCATAGCAGAGAGCTCTGACAAAACGTGATCCACTGGAGAAGGAAATGGCAACACACTCCAGTATCTTTGCCATGAAAACCCCATGGACAGTACCAAAAGGGAAAAAGATATGACGCCGGAAGATGAGCCCCTCAGGTCGGAAGGTGTCCAATATGCTACTGGAGAAGAGCAGAGGGCTAGTACTAGTAGCGCCAGAAAGAATGAAGCAACTGGGTCAAAGCTGAAAGGACACTCAGTTGCAGATGTATCTGATGGTGAAAGGAGAGACCGATGCTGTAAAGATCTATACTCCATAGGAACCAGGAATGTAAGATCTATGAATCAAGGTAAGCTGGATGAGGTCAAACAAAAGATGACAAGGGTGCAAATTGACATCTTAGGATCAATGAACTAAAATGGTCAGGAATGGGTGAATTTAGTTCAGATGACCATCAGATATAGCTTCTTGTTGCAAAATTTAGGCTTAAATTGAAGAAAGTAGGCAAAAGCACTAGGCCACTCAGGTATGACCTAAATCATATCCCTGATGAATATACAGTAGAGGTGACAAATAGATTTAAGGAATTAGATCTGATAGACAGAGTGCCTGAAGAACTATGGACAGAGGTTCACAACATTGTACAAGAGGCAGCAACTAAAACCATCCCAAAGAAAAAGAAATGCTTTCTTGCATTTCTTTTTCTTTGG
>NW_025335954.1:6932745-6944144 GCF_004798865.1 Varanus komodoensis
CACAACATTGTACAAGAGGCAGCAACTAAAACCATCCCAAAGAAAAAGAAATGCAAGAAAGCAAAATGGCTGTTTGAGGAAGCTTTACAAATAGCGGAGGAAAGAAGGGAAGCAAAAGGCAAGGGAGAAAAGGAAAGATACACCCAATTGAATGCAGAATTCCAGAGAATAGCGAGAAGAATGGCTAAAAGCCTTCTTAAATGAACAGTGCAAAGAAATAGAAGAAAACAAAAGAATAGGGAGGAGCAGAGATCTAGAAAATTGGAGACATGAAGGGAAAATTTCATGCAAAGATGGGCATGATAAAGGACCAAAATGGCAGGGACCTAACAGAGGCAGAAGAAATTAAGAAGATTACACAGAAGAACTATACAAGAAAGAGCTTGACGTCCCTGATAACCACGATGGGGTGGTCACTGACCTCGAGCCAGACATCCTGGAATGTGAAGTCAAATGGGCACTAGGAAGTCTGTGCAACAACAAAGCTTGTGGAGGCGACAGTATTCCAGCTGAGCTATTCAACATCTGAAAAGACGATGCAGTAAAAGTGCTACACTCAATATGCCAGCAAATTTGGAAAACTCAACAGTGGCCACAGGATTGGAAAAGGTCAGTTTACATTCCCATCCCAAAGAATGTTCAAACTACCGCACCATCGCACTCATTTCACATGCTAGCAAAGTGATGCTCAAAATCCTACAAGCTAGGCTCTGGCAGTATGTGGACCGAGAACTACCAGAAGCACAGGCAGGATTTCGAAGAGGGAGAGGAACTGGAGATCAAATTGCCAACATACGCTGGATCATGGAGAAAGCTAGGGAGTTCCAGAAAAACATCTACTTCTGCTACATTGACTATGCTAAAGCTTTAGATTGTGTGGATCACAACAAATTGTGGCAAGTTCTTAAAGAGAAGGGAGTACCAGACCATCTTATTCGTCTCTTGAGAAACCTATATGCAGTTCAAGAAGCAACAGTGAGAACTGGACACGGAACCACTGATTGATTCAAAATTGAGAAAGGAGTTCAGCAAGGCTGTATACTGTCACCCTGCCTATTTAACTTCTATGCAGAGCACATCATGAGAAAGGCGGACCTAGATGAATCACCAGGTGGAATTAAGATTGCTGGGAGAAATATCAACAACCTCAGATATGCAGATGATACCACTCTCATGGCAGAAAGTGAAGAGGAACTAAAGAGCCTCTGGATGCGAGTGAAAGAGGAGAGCTCAAAAGCTGGCTTGAAACTCAACATTCAGAAACTAAGATCATGGCATCTGGTCCTCTCACTTCCTGGCAAATAGATGGGGAAGAAATGGAGGTAGTGACAGATTTTATTTTCCTGGGCTCCAAGATCACTGCAGATGGGAATTGCAGCCAAGAAATTAAAAATGCTTGCTCCTGGGGAGGAAAGCTATGGCAAATCTAGACAGCATACTAAAAAGCAGAGACATCACCCTGCTGACAAAAGTGCGTATAGTCAGGGCTATGGTTTTCCCAGTTGCAATGTATGGCTGTGAAAGTTGGACCATAAGGAAGGCTGAGCACCAAAGGATTGAGGCCTTTGAATTGTGGTGCTGGAGGAGACTCCTGCGTGTCCCTTGGATTGCAAGGTGATCAAACCGGTCAGTCCTAGAGGATATCAACTCTGACTGCTCTTTAGAAGGCCAGATACTGAAGATGAAACTCAAATACTTTGGCCACCTAATGAGAAGGAAGGACTCCCTGGAGAAGAGTTTAGTGCTGGGAACAATAGATGGCAAAAGCAGAAGGGGACGGCATAAAATGAGGTGGTTAGATGGAGTCACTGAAGCAGTCGGTGTGAGCTTGAGTGGACTCTGGGGGATGGTGGAGGACAGGAAGGCCTGGAGGAATGTTGTCCATGGGGTCGCGATGGGTCGGACATGACTTCGCGACTAACTACAATTACAACAGCAACAAAGTGGCCATGGCCCTTTCCTCCTACCACCCATCATTTGGGGTTTCCTAGATTTTGTGCATTCCCTGCCCCACTGTAAACGTGTGAAGGCTGAATTGCTCTTAGTAAGAGCTTTGAGGTAAAACTGTTGGTTCCTGCCCCTTTTGTCTTTGGCCCCTCCCACTTTTGGGATGCAGCCAGAATAAGGTTCCCTACCCTGCTCTAGGTGACACTGGGCAATCCAGCACCACCCACGTCTTCCCATAGAGACCCCACAGGCTGCACTGCAGGGCCTGTTGAACTCCTGCCATGTCTGCATATTGCTGTGTATCTTCCTGCCTGCCAACTTCTTTCTGGTCACGTCATTGTTCCATGTTGCTCTCCTGACCCAGCCCTTCTGAACCATGCAGCAAATGAAGCTGAGAGCCCCCGGCAATTTCAACCCCACCACACGAAGCCAGAATTGCGGCCTCAAGCTTGTGATGCAAAATCTGTATGGGAAGCTGCCGGCCTTCTGTTGTAAAGATGCCAAGTGTGCGACATCTGTATCACAGGTGCCAGGTCATGCCTGCAACCAGGACGGCATTGCACTAAACATGCGCAAATGCAGACTGGATTCAGGCAGCACAATGACCCACACTCAGGGGTTGAGCATGGCTTGAATAGGGTTGTGATTGAACTATGGGTTGCTGTTGAACCATGGGTTATCATCCTGTCTGAACCCAGCCATGCTGACAAATCTTTTTTGGTTCACTATAAACAACTCTCAGTTCACAACCTACAGACAAACCCTCAGTTCTCTGCATGGGTTGTTTGTGCTGAACCAACCATGGCTTGTTATGGCAGCTGAATTCAGACAACAGGATCACCCATGTTTAAATACCAATCCGTGGTTCATCAACGAGACACCCCCAACCCATACTCAACTCTTGATTGTGGGTTATTGTGCTGTTGTCACACCATTGCCACTTGATGTGACTCCCTGCTGTCCTCTTTGAATGACATGTCTTCCAACACACATTCAGTAGTGCCAATTTTACAGGCCTGTGATATCCTATGGCAATCATCGTGACTGCAATGGGGCAAGCTCAGGGTTGGGGAAATCCCTGAGCCCAATATCCCGCCCGGCTCGTACTCAGTGCTTGCACTCTGCCCCTGCCCCACCGCTCACTTGCTTCTGAGCATAAGCAGCCTCTGGCAATGAGGAGTAGAATCCGCCCGCATCCATCATCTGTGCACAGAAATACATCATCTCAAAGTGGCACCTTCATTTAAAGGGCTATTATCAGAGTAATTCCATCCATTCATCACAGGGGCTCAACCTGGCACCACACTGCTTCTTGGACCAAGCCCCAGACAGCGCCAGGACGGGAACAGGAATCGGAGTGCAGACAATAGGGCCAGGACGGCAGGGAATCCACCCATCAGCCTCAGGATGAGCCAGATCTTCTCCATGGTGGTGTGGGAGTCAGGATGCAGCCCTTGGGAGGTGCGCCCCCTGTGCCATGTGCAAGCTCTTTTAGCCTGGCTGCTGTGGCTTGAGTTTTGTCTCCATGTATCTTTTTGTTCCCAGGCTTTAAAGAAAAGGTGGCCAAGTTTGCAGGTCAGTTGCAGCTGCCAAGATGTCCAAGAAGGGCTGAATGCAAAAACTTCTCTTTCTCATGCCTCAAGCATAAGATGGGGAATCTGGGGTGGGGGGGAAGCTCACCACTGGGGCTGCACTGGCTTCTTGCAGGGCCCCCGGGGGCCATAAGGGAGGAAAAGAGGGGAGCAGAGGCTGGAGGAGGGGGCAGGGCTAGAACTAGTGTGGAGTGTGTGGGGGGGATGGGGCAGGATTGATGATTTGGGCCAGGAGTTTTGATCTCCGAGCATATGGATGGAGTGGACTACTATACTTCTTTCATGCTTGGCAAACATTTCCACAATTTAAAAGTGCGCTCTTTGATGGCAATTATTTTATAATTTGTTTATTGGATTTCTCTACAGTTTTCTGGGTGGTTTGCAGCAGTAAATGCTCTGTGGGAGGCAATCTCTTCCTTGGCACTCTCAGCTTTTGTATATGCAGCATTGATTGCGAGTCCTTTATTTCCTGCTCACAGTTTTTAATAGGATTTTTAAATGATGTGATGACTCTAAGCTTTGCTTCTGGGTCTATCCAGAACTTTGGGTGAGTTGTTGTTTTAAGGGAAGGGGAAAAGTGGTATTATTTAATTGTGAAAGTGAAAGAAACACAATTTCCACAGCTATTTGCTGTATTCCTCTACCCTACAGCGCCCCCTAGAGATGATTCAGTGGGAAAGCAGGAATGGAAGCGCCCTGCATTCTGCTTGGATTTCAGTTTTGTGACAAACCTGAAAGGAGGTACATACAGCAGATGAACCGATGATTAACAGCCTCATGTAGAAAAGCTCACAATGTTCCGGTTGCAAATAGAATTGTGTTAGCACCATATTCAATTATATCTGGTCTGAACTCATTCAGTCTTTATTCTCCCACCCTCTGCAACTTAATTTCTGGATCTGTCTTGGAACTTGTGTCCCATATTCCCCCCTCCCCACTTTTTCCTCTCTCTTGCTGTCCTCCTCTTTCATTTCCTCTACACTTTCTGGGCTTTGGGTCACAGAATAGGGTGTGAAATATGCAGCAGGGGCTACTGCATATGGTGACTTGGTACGGTGATGTTAACAACGATGTTTCAACACTATTTTTAAAAAAGCAACATCTATTGGAAGGCATTTGAAGCAGGATTGTTTGTTGCACCCAGATTTTAAGATGAACACAGATAAGCTCGTGCAGTTTTCTGAAGCCATGGTGCTCTCACTGGTGTCTCATTCCTAGCTCCCCAGAGGATACTCTTCTGTCCCCACCCCACCCTCACTGTACATGGAATCGCACCATGTACCACCAGTCACAAACGGAGGTCCAGGCAGACGTGTCCGCTTTCCCATCCAGCTTGCCTTCTGGCATGCCCAGGGATATTCTGCTTTTCTTGTTGACTGAGCTACTGCCGTTGTTCGAACTCTGCCTATGCATGTTGCAGGGGGTGGCGGGGATGATGACACTGGACACCGCTGCTCATTATTTGGTGAGACGGCACCACCTTGCTATGCATGCAGGAATGTAGAAGGCAGAGGAGTAAGATGGCGTGATGGACGGATGAGCTGCATTGGGAGAGTTTGGATCACTAGGGACATGAGGATGGGCTGAGGCTCAGAGGAAGAGCATTGCAATGCCTGCAAAAGGTCCTGAGTTCAAACCCCAGCATCTCCACATAGGGCTGGGCCTGTCTGCAGAGAGCTGCTACAAGTCAGTATCCCAGTGACTTTCTACTTCTTCAGATTTGGGATCCACACTGCAGATTTTACCATATATTTGATGTGCAGGGGGATCAGTTTTGGGGGTGGGAATCTATTGGATTTCCTGACTTTGCTCCCCGGATTCCAGCCTGCTTTGTCACAGCCCTGAGTCCACATGCCCATTGTCCATGGGGTGCTCCCCAGGAACTGATCCAGGCATCCCTCTTCTGTGACACGTGTGGCAGCCTTCGTTTGTGCTGCTGCACATGATGCAAAGAAGGTTGCCAGTTGTGCAAACTTTGTCCTGTGAGCATCCACAGACTTTCATTTGACTCGCTTTCTGAGACCAGGCCAAGCACAAGAGGAAGTCAGTGAATGCTGGAAGGACAGATTCTACTGAGGTTTATCCCAACCCTACATTTGAATACTGGTAGTGCTATTGGTGTGACTTGCTCCAGATCAGTCCCAACCCATCTGTGGGAGATCGGTGATGCAGGCACAACTGAGCCTGATAGAACAATTATCTGACCTGGTTTGCAGAAGCTGCCTGTGTTCCTAGAAGCCCTGATTCAGTCGGCACCCTGCTAACTTTGAGTACTGAGCCTGGCTAATCCAGCATGGGGTGCTAGTGCCTTGTGCATTATAGCAGTGAAAGACTGGGCTGTAGACCAGAATGGCTCTGGGGCAGATCTCAGCTTTGCCTTCCTTACTGGCAAACCATCTCCCAATCTGGGGGGCCAGCCAGCCGAAGGAAAGCCATCAGGGCCTGGCCCACTGTTAGGCAGACTCAAGCAATTGTCTCAGGTGGCAGATGGTGGGAGGTGGCAACGAGGGGTTGGTGACGAGAGCCATGTGGCCTCTTCTAGGCCTGCTCAGTTAGCTGGCTGCCTTCAGGTGCAGTGGGGGATGCTGTCCCATTTCGCCTACATGTCCTCTTCTTGGTTGTCTCAAGCTGCAGAATGTCTTGAACCAGCCCTGAAAACAGCCTTGCCTGCTCTGTCATCTTTCATGGCAGCTGGCTGGGCAGAGATCAGCAAATGAAGCTTTCACAGCTGCAAATTTCTTCTGTCATTAAGGACACTGTTTGGATGAGCTGGTTCAAAAGACCCTCCTCATCTCCTGGACTGCAAAATGGGGACCAGGATTCTGATATTTGCAGGATCTGGCATAGGAAAGAGGCTGCTGTGAGTTCTTTTTTCCCCACCTCATGCATGCCAGTACCTCATTACCTGCACGGTGTGTGTTGCCATGCCACCCCAACCCAGCAAGGTGAGTGGAAGCATGGCTTCCTAACCACCCCACAACACAGAACTTTTTCTAGGGTTCCAGGGTGGTCTGGATGCCACCTCCTAAGCTCATCCTCACTGGGTTTGGCTGTCACCAGCAACCCATGTTTCATGCAGGTAATGACAGGAGCCAGGGGGCACATGACTGGCAGGTGGGTGGTGAAGAAAAGAAGCCTGGTTGCTTCTCTGGTTGTGTGAATCTAGCCATCATGTTGGTGCAGATTGCTGAGATGTCTACAGGGAGGACTTCTGAAGGGTGGGGTTGTTTTGTTTTGCATGTTGGTCTCTGCATCTCCTGTGTTTTCCTTGAATCCTCACCTGCCAAATTGCAGGAGTGCTGGACTGGCCACAGGGAGTCCATGGTTCTTTGAAAAACTCCCCACCCCTTCTGTCCCTGTACTAATCCTATCAAAGCAACTTGCTCCAGCTTCACATCTGTGGGGCCTGTCAATTCACCTGCTGTTCTTTTCTTCGTTTCCTCTTTGAGATGAGCCCCCTTCTCCTTCCGAGGACCTTCCCAAAGCACCTGCCCACCAGGACAGGAATGCTGCATAAATAGGTGTGTGTCCCTACATTTTCCCATTGGGTGAGACTCACAGTCCAGTCTCCCTGAAAATCCACGCAAAATATCTTTGCTTCCTGAGCAGCTCTTTACTTGTGGCACCAGCGATAATGTTTACTAATGAAGTGTTTTATGATTACACTATTAGTATGCATTTACCCAAATGGTTCCTTTGTTTTCTGATGGTGGGATTCCTCCCCCACCCCCTTTTCTTATTATAATTGCTGGCAAACAGGAGCATAAAAGGTAGGCTGGGCTAGGAGTGTTTTCATACCGTGCCTTTGGGGCTTTCTCCATTACTTATATTACATCTGATTGTGTTGTTCCAATGAAAGAGGAAGCAGAGGGGAGGCATATGTCATGCAAATAAGCATCTTGGCCAATGCGGGCTTTATAGCTGCGCTACAAGTCCTGTAAAAGCAAGCGCTGCTTAATTTATATGTATGTTGATTGTATTTTTGCCTGAACTTTTGGCCAATGGCTCCCGAGGCAGCCCACCCAAAGGAAAAGCGATCCACACCCCACAGCAGCAAGGCATCGAATTTCATTTAATAATCAACCCATACTTAAGGGTGCAAGCCAACCCTGGATGGATTTACGCCTGCAAAGCTGAGGCTTCGGAGCACGGAGTGGCCAAAGCGAAGCACAGAGATGGTGCTCTCCGCTGCCGCTATGACTTGTCCCGTGCATTTTATCCAGACAGCCATTTTCAGCCATCTAAATAAAATGCCAGGGAAGGGGAGGCAAGGAGGCTGGATGGGAGTCAGCATAGGGAGACTTAAAACCCAGCCTTAAAAAGAAAAGTTTGCCAAGACCGATTCATTCTCACTGTCCATTTGCATGCTGCTTTTCCATGGTAAAATCACACTCAATGCAGCCGAGAGCAACAGCAGAAATTAAAACACACACACACACACACACACACACACACACACACGAAACTTCTCCAAATAAATATTTAACATTTACAAGTCATAACATTTAAAGAGTCATAACCATAAAATTATATTACATTAATTAACATTTTCTAGGATTAAAGATTCCAAGAAGAATTCATACTGAGGTCAAGCTGAGGAGAGAGAAGAAATATCCAATTAGCAGCAAAAGCGGCCACGAGGCAGCAGCCTTCACCGGGGAGTCGGTCAGGCAGGGCCCCCTCCACCTGGCCAGGTGGAACAAACCAGGGGAGCAGGAAGCAGGCCTGGCGGAATCCCAGCAAGACCCCAGCGGGGCCCCTGCCCTTCCAAATCTGTGGGAAATAAGCCTGCCTTAAGGCCACTGGTGCAGTGGCCCACCTTGAGTTTGCCATCGCGGCAGCCTCCAGAGCACACCTGCCCCAAGAAGAGATCAGGGCTGCAGGTGGCTCTGTCTCATCAGCCCTGCTGCAGCTGTCTTCTCTCCACCAGGGGCAGGTTTTATAGAATGGATGGCCCTTGGGCAAGTGTCCTTAGGTTAGCTCAGGAGGTTGGAGGCAGTGCTCCGAGCTTGAGGCAGGGAGTCGGAGATCTGTCCCCACTTTCCCCTGACAGTGGGCATGGGGAGCAGCATGCTGGCTGCCTCCACGGATGGAGGAGCAACCTTGGAGCTTCAGGAAAGGCAGGGAGCATTCTGGTATGTGGGGAGGAGACTTAAGAAACCAGGGTAGGAGCTCTCCAGGGCTCTTTCAGGCTCCTTCCCTCCCACTCTGAAGTGTCCTCACTAGACCCTATATAGCCTCAAGTGCCTGATCCTGCCTAATCTTGGAAGCTAAGCAGGGTCAGGGCTGGCTAGAATTTGGATGGGAGACTTGAGACGTGCATTAAGCAGGGCATTGTATGCAATGGTCTTCTAGGTATGATTCTATGATTCTGTAACAGAAGACAGAGGACTGGGAGGTGAAGGTCACTTCCACTGCTCCTTCTGGCTTCAGCCTGACAGGGCACAGGGAGCTCAGAAGCCTGCAGTTTCAGGGCGAGGCTCTATCGGCACCTTTACTTTTCCACTCAAGACCAAGGCAAAGCTCTGCATTACGGTAGGGAACCATACAGATTTTGCATCACAAGCTTGAGGCCGCAATTCTGGCTTCGTGTGGTGGGGTTGAAATTGCCGGGGGCACTCAGCTTCATTTGCTGCATGGTTCAGAAGGGCTGGGTCAGGAGAGCAACATGGAACAATGACGTGACCAGAAAGAAGTTGGCAGGCAGGAAGATACACAGCAATATGCAGACATGGCAGGAGTTCAACAGGCCCTGCAGTGCAGCCTGTGGGGTCTCTATGGGAAGACGTGGGTGGTGCTGGATTGCCCAGTGCCACCTAGAGCAGGGTAGGGAACCTTATTCTGGCTGCATCCCAAAAGTGGGAGGGGCCAAAGACAAAAGGGGCAGGAACCAACAGTTTTACCTCAAAGCTCTTACTAAGAGCAATTCAGCCTTCACACGTTTACAGTGGGGCAGGCAATGCACAAAATCTAGGAAACCCCAAATCATGAGTGGTAGGAGGAAAGGGCCATGGCCACCTTGTTGCTGTTGTAATTGTAGTTAGTCGCGAAGTCATGTCCGACCCTTCGCGACCCATCACGACATTCCTCCAGGCTTTCCTGTCCTCCACCATCCCCCGGAGTCCACTTAAGCTCACACCGACTGCTTCAGTGACTCCATCCAGCCACCTCATTCTCGGCCATCCCCTTCTTCTTTTGCCAACTATTGTTCCCAGCATTAGGCTCTTCTCCAGGGAGTCCTTCCTTCTCATTAGGTGGCCAAAGTATTTGAGTTTCATCTTCAGTATCTGGCCTTCTAAAGAGCAGTCAGGGTTGAAATCCTCTAGGACTGACCAGTTTGATTGCCTTGCAGTCCAAGGGACTCACAGAAGTCTCCTCCAGCACCACAATTCAAAGGCCTCAATCCTTTGGTGCTCAGCCTTCCTTATGGTCCAACTTTCACAGCCATACATTGCAACTGGGAAAACCATAGCCCTGACTATACGCACTTTTGTCAGCAGGGTGATGTCTCTGCTTTTTAGTATGCTGTCTAGATTTGCCATAGCTTTCCTCCCCAGGAGCAAGCATCTTTTAATTTCTTGGCTGCAGTCCCTGTCTGCGGTGATCTTGGAGCCCAAGAAAATAAAATCTGTCACTACTTCCATTCCTTCCCATCTATTTGCCAGGAAGTGAGAGGACCAGATGCCATGATCTTAGTTTTCTTAATGTTGAGTTTCAAGACAACTTTTGCACTCTCCTCCTTCACTCACATCCAGGGGCTCTTTAGTTCCTCTTCACTTTCTGCCATGAGAGTGGTATCATCTGCATATCTGAGGTTGTTGATATTTCTCCCAGCAATCTTAATTCCAACTGGTGATTCATCTAGGTCCGCCTTTCTCATGACGTGCTCTGCATAGAAGTTAAATTGGCAGGGTGACAGTATACAACCTTGCCGAACTCCTTTCTCAATTTTGAATCAATCAGTGGTTCTGTGTCCAGTTCTAACTGTTGCTTCTTGAACTGCATATAGGTTTCTCAAGAGACAAATAAGATGGTCTGGTACTCCAATCTCTTTAAGAACTTGCCACAATTTGTTGTGATCCACACAATCTAAAGCTTTAGCATAGTCAATGTAGCAGAAGTAAATGTTTTTCTGGAACTCCCTAGCTTTCTCCATGATCCAGCATATGTTGGCAATTTGATCTCCAGTTCCTCTCCCTCTTCGAAATCCTGCCTGTACTTCTGGTAGTTCTCTGTCCACATACTGCCAGAGCCTAACTTGTAGGATTTTGAGCATAACTTTGCTAGCATGTGAAATGAGTGCAATGGTGCGGTAGTTTGAACATTCTTTGGCATTGCCCTTCTTTGGGATGGGAATGTAAACTGACCTTTTCCAATCCTGTGGCCACTGTTGAGTTTTCCAAATTTGCTGGCATATTGAGTGTAGCACTTTTACTGTCTTTTCAGATGTTGAATAGCCCAGCTGGAATGCTGTCACCTCCACTAGCTTTGTTGTTGCTCAGATTTCCGAAGGCCCAATTTACTTCACATTCAAGAATGTCTGGCTCGAGGTCAGTGATCACCCCATCATGGTTATCAGGGACGTTAAGCCCTTTCTTTTATAGTTCTTCTATGTAATCTTGCCACCGCTTCTTAATCTCTTCTGCCTCTGTTAGGTCCCTGCCATTTTGGTCCTTTATCATGCCCATCTTTGCATGAAATTTTCCCTTCATATCTCCAATTTTCTTGAAGAGATCTCTGGTCCTCCCTATTCTCTTGTTTTCTTCTATTTCTTTGCACTGTTCATTTAAGAAGGCTATTAGCCATTCTTCTCGCTATTCTCTGGAATTCTGCATTCAAGTGGGTGTATCTTTCTCTTTC
>NW_025335954.1:6944244-6947002 GCF_004798865.1 Varanus komodoensis
CCTTCTTTCCTCAGCTATTTGTAAAGCTTCCTCAGACAGCCATTTTGCTTTCTTGCATTTCTTTTTCTTTGGGATGGTTTTAGTTGCTGCCTCTTGTACAATGTTGTGAACCTCCGTCCATAGTTCTTCAGGCACTCTGTCTATCAGATCAAATTCCTTAAATCTATTTGTCACCTCTACTGTTTATTCATCAGGGATATGATTTAGGTCATACCTGAGAGGCCTAGTGCTTTTCCCTACTTCCCTACTTCAATTTAAGCCTACATTTTGCAACAAAAAGCTCATGATGTGAGCCACAGTCAGCTGTTGGCATCAGTTTTAGCTTAATGCCGAAAGAAAACAGTGCTGGTGCCAGGCAGGCCTCAGTGGGGAGATCATTCCATAGTTGGGGGACCACTGCACCCAATGTCATGTGAGCCACAGTCGGCTCCTGGTCTAGTTTTTACTGACTGTATAGAGCTTCTCCATCTTTGGCTGCAGAGCACATAGTCAATCTGATTTCTGTGTTGACACCCCATGTGTAGATTTGTCTCTTGGGTTGCTGGAAAAGAGTGTTTGCTATGACCATCGTATTCTCTTGACAAAATTCTACCAGCCTGTGCCCTGCTTCATTTTGTACTCCAAGGCCAAACTTGCCTGTTATTCTGGTTATCTTTTGGCTTCCTACTTTAGCATTCCAATCACCCATGATGATAAGGACATCATTTTTGGTGTTAATTCTAGGAGGTGTTGTAGCCTTCATAGAACCGGTCAACTTCAGCCTCTTCAGCACCAGTGGTTGGGGCACAGACTTGGACTACTGTGATGTTGAATGTTTTTCCTTGGATTCAAACTGAGATCATTCTGTCATTTTGGAGATTGTATCCCAGTACTGCTTTTCCTGCTCTTTTATTGACTATGAAGGCTACTCCATTTCTTCTGAGGGATTCTTGCCCGCAGTAGTATACCTGATGGTCATCTGAATTAAATTCACCCATTCCTGTCCATTTTAGTTCACTGATTCCTAAGATGTCGATGTTCAGTCTTGTCATCTCTTGTTTGACCACATCCAGCTTGCCTTGATTCATGGATCTTACATTCCAGGTTCCTATGGAGTATAGATCTTTGCAGCATCGGACTTTCCTTTCACCACCAGATACATCTGCAACGGAGTGTCCTTTCGTCTTTGACCCAGTTGCTTCATTCTTTCTGGCGCTACTAGTACTAGCCCTGCGCTCTTCCCCAGTAGCATATTGGACACCTTCCGACCTGAGGGGCTCATCTTCCGGTGTCATATCTTTTTGCCTTTTGATACTGTCCGTGGGGTTTTCATGGCAAAGATACTGGAGTGGGTGGCCATTTCCTTCTCCAGTGGATCACGTTTTGTCAGAGATCTCTGCTATGACCTGTCTATCTTGGGTGGCCCTGCACGGCATAGCTCATAGCTTCATTGAGCTACGCAAGCCCCTTCGCCACGACAAGGCAGGGATCCATGAAGGAGCAAGGCCACCTAGGGAACCCCAAAGGGACAGAAAGGGACCTCAGGCAGGTTCGATTGGCATCCCAGATCTGGGGTACTGTACACCTGTCTAGAGGCATCTTCCTATTGCATAAAAGAACCTGAAGTCCATCCTGATCCTCCTGCCAGGTACAGGGAATACAATGCTCCTGACTGCGAGAGATTTTATACTTCTATTTAGAGTAGTTTGAAGCCTCTCTCCATTTATTGGGGCACCTGTGAGAAAGAGAAAAATGCAATTTCAAACAGGCTTGAATCAGACTTTTAAAAAAGCCAATTAATGGCCCAGGAAGAAGGAAATGTTACAATAGCATTTCAGCTTTCCTGTAATTTTTTTCCTGCCACTTATGAGCAGATGTGGTCTATCAGTGGTGTGTATTTCGTCCCCCACCCACCATCTTTTCCCATAGGGGCGGGGAGAAAAACCTTGTCCATTTCAGTGGTGACACTTCCCTTCACCAGCCTGCATCTCTGCAGCAGGAATGGACCACATGCATCCTGCCTTGGCCCCCAAGTCCCATCTGCCCTTGCCAGCTGAGCCAGGAAGGAGCAATGAGGGGAGGTGTAGGCCAAAATATGTGGAGGGCTACAAGCTGCTCACCCCTGCTCTGCTGTCAGGTGATGCTGCCATGGCTAGGGCAAAACCTTTGTTGTCCATGGCACCCACACCAAGTTCCTGCCTTCACTCTCCTGAAACAGGGAACAAGAGGAAAGTGGCCAAGCTTCTGCCTGGCTGTTTTGCATGCTTCCAAATGCAATGTTTAGCATGCAATCTCTGTGCTTCATCAAAGGAATTTTATGGGAAGTTCAAATGTTGTCTTCTTCATTTGTAGCCCTCCTGTGTACTTCCATTGTTTCTATATTGCTTCTTACCAGGAAAAGACAGGAGGGGAAAGAAGTACAGACAGACAGATCTGTGAAAGAAGACAGTTCCATGAGGCCTTTTGATTGCTAGCACAGCAGCCCTCTGCATGGGCTTTTGGAACCCTTACCAATGTCTTTAGCGAGTTACATCAAGACACGAGGCAAGGTTTAGTCTGTGTTATGGAGCACCCAACACGAGGGTGCTGCTGGCCAGCAAGCCCCATGACTTGTGCAGCAGGCAGCTCCATCCGAAGAGTTTATAGGACTAGAATTCCAGATTTACATCCCTCAGTCCCACTGTGTTTAAAATTTCTGGGGCTGCAAGGAAGAAAGATGGACCTGAAAGCCTCCCCCAGCACACATGCCTCCATATATACAGAGAGAGAATGAGAGCGC
>NW_025335954.1:6947102-6956006 GCF_004798865.1 Varanus komodoensis
ACCGCCTCCTTTAAAGGGGCAGGCACCCGACCCTCCTTCAGAGAAGCGTTAACCACTTCCAAGATCCAGGTTCCAATCCCGTGCTTGGAATCCTTTATTAACCAAGATGGGCAAGGGTCCAATAGGCAAGTGGTGGGACGTACTCGTCCAAGCACCTTGTCCACATCATCGGGCCGCAGTAACTGAAATTCATCCAATAATTCTGGACCAGACGGTGGCATCGGTGTCCCCCTTAAGACCTCTGACTCAATAGTAGAATCCAGCTCGTGACGAATCTGAGCGATTTTCTCCCTGCAATGCCTGGCAAAGTCGTCACAGCGGGCCTTTGAGGGTGGAATCAGATCTTCTTTCGGGCCTGGACGGGCCAGGCCTTGCACCACTCGAAAGAGCTCCGCTGGACGGCATTGTGAGGAGGCAATGGAAGCGGAAAAAAATCTCTTTTTCGCCGCCCTCACCGCCACAGCATAGGCCCGATAATGGGCTCTTAAGTGTGTTCGGTCAGATTCATCCCGTGATTTCCTCCACCTACGCTCTAGCCGTCTCCCAACCTGCTTCATCGCCCTTAGTTCAAGGGTATACCAAGGGGAAGAGCGGGCTCTGCCTGGTGGGAGAGGGCGCTTAGGAGCGATCGTGTCTACAGCCCTGGTCATCTCCCTGTTCCACAGTTCAACCAGAGCCTCGACAGGAGCACCCGTCTTGTCAGCCGGAAACTCCCCCAGGGCCTTCAGGAATCCGTCCGGATCCATCCGGCTCTGGGGGCAGACCCACACAATCGGGTCCACACCCTTACAGAGGGAGAGGTCGCTCTCGAGCACAAACCTCACCAGGAAGTGATCTGACCATGACAGGGGAGTTAAGCATAAATTCCTCACCCTCAGGTCACCCTCTTCCTGCCCCGTCGAGAAAACCAGGTCCAGAGTGTGTCCACGTTCATGGGTCGGGCCGGTGACATGTTGAGACAGCCCCATGGCCGTCATGGAGGCCATGAAGTCCTGAGCCGCCCCGGTCAGACTAGCCTCGGCATGGAGATTGAAGTCCCCCAGGACCAACATCCTGGGGGTCCTCAACACCAGGTCTGAGACTGACTCCGTCAGCTCAGGCAGGGAGATTGTTGGGCAGAAGGGTGCATGGTACACCAACAAAATCCCCAATCTGTCTCGGTCTCCCAACACCAAGTAGAGGCACTCCAGCCCTGGTCTCGAAGGGACAGGAAGTCCCGTGAGGGAGATGGAGGCTCGGTAAACTAAAGCAACCCCCCCTCCCCTCCCACCGTGAAAGGTGCTGGACCAGATACCCGGGCGGGCACATTTGAGAGAGGGCGACATTCCCCCCCTCTCCCGCCCAGGTCTCCGTTATGCAGGCCAGGTCGGCCCCCTCATCCACAATCAAGTCATGGATGAGGGCAGATTTGTTGTTGACCGACCTGGCATTAAGCAACAGCACCGTCAGGCCCGAGGGGTGACTGACAAGACTCCCTGGCACCCTCTGGCTGGGAGCAAAACCAGAAGTAGGGACAGGTGTCAGCCATCTGTCCCTCCTTCTTCTATGTGGACACGTTAAGCTCCCACCGCTGTTATGTCCTCTGCCCATCACCACACCAATGGCAGCTCCGGTGCGCTCCCCAGGAAATGCAAGCGGCAGCATGGCCAGGAACGATTCCATAAAACAATATAAAACACTATAAAATTATAAAAACATTTAAAAATTCAACGCTCAGCAGGAGGGCTTAATACAGTGAAAGTGAAAGCCCCCTGACCAGCCCAGCCCCCCACCCAGCCCCCCCCAATGGCCCCCCCCCAAACGGCGGCGACCGCCCTTTGGCCAACGCCCTTTGGCCAACGCCCTTCGGCTGCCGGCCCGAGGCCACCGTCCCCGGCTGCCGCCAGCGCTTTGAAGCCGCCGGGCTCCCGAGGCCCCGCCTCGGCCGGCACGCCTCGAACGCGTGCAGGGGCGTGGCAGAGCAGCCAGGTGGGTGATGGAGTGGCGGAGCGGCGCGGTGCGGCGCGGTCTTCGCGGCGTAGGCTGGGGCGCAGTAGTTCTTCTCCGGCGTCGACTGCCGGGGCGCAGAAGTTGTTGCTCCCGCTGGGCTGCCTCCGTGGGCTTTGAAGCCGCCGGGCTTGCATGTAGATCATCTTGCATGTACCAAAAAGAGATCCCAAGTGATCAGAAAGAATGTAAAGAAATTGACTCACATTTGGTGAACCTAACTGTCCCCTCTGTGATTGTGGTAGGGCATGCCCTGCTGCCCCAGGCATGGAGGACAGGAAAGTTTTGCTGGCGCCTATTGCTGTCATGTAAGCCAAGGGAGCAGAAGGCTGTCTTCCTGGTGTGTGACACACAAAAGAGAATAAAGGGTCCTGGGGCCACAGTCGGTGTCTTTGGAGTGAGAACCTGCTTCCCATGGTGGTGTTTTCCTTCACATGGTTGACCTGAACCACCAGGGGGGACTCAGGGTGTGTGATGTGATGGGGGGGGGGCTAGCTGGGGCAGCCCCAGTCCCTGCTCACAGCACTGCAACAAAATGCCTGTTCCGTTGCCTTCCCCACAGAAGGAACGCGGGCAGCCTCCTCCACTTGTCCTGCTCGTATGCCGAATGCTAACTGCCCTGACTCTAGCAATGAGAGCGAGAGTGCCTCTGATGATCCCGAGTAATGAGGGACTCGGTTCCCTGTCTCATCCGGAAGATGGAGATGTGGCATTCCTCCCGCGCACCTGCCTCTAGTTGTTTTTTCCACTGGAGTCGGGAGCTCATAAAGCCGCCCTCCCTGGCTCCCATTTCACATTGAGTTTTGGCTATTATATAGCGCTAATATTTCTTTGATTTCCACCCCCCTTGCCCCGTCTTTCTCGCCTTCTCCCTGTCCGTATTATGGTGGTTTTGATGAGTCCGTCCTTGCTAGGCAATTGTGCTTCATTCCTGAGCTGCCACCGGCTCTCAGAGAGAGAAATGAGCTCCTGTTGGAAGCAGATTCATTCAGCTGAGCTTCCCAAAGGACGTTGCAGAGAGGGAGTGGGATGGGGGGGGGGGAGGCTGTAAGACTCGGAGAAGATGCAGGCCTGGCTGGCTAGCCGGCTGACTGGCTGGTGACCCTACCTGGGATTCATTTTCTACTCCATAAGGACTGATTCAGACAATATACTGAAACACCCAGTAAAGAAGCATGTCTCTAAATAGCTACCTAGACATAATAAATTTGTGTAATCCAGGTTTGGGATCACTGGGTTACAATTCCTGTCATCCCTGACTATTGCCCATGCTGTCTGGGGCTGAGGGGTGTTAGGGTCCAACCACATCTGGAGGGCCACAGGTTCCCCACCACTGGTGTAACCCCTTTGATGAAGCTTTCAGGAAGTAGAGAGTGAGCTTTCAATTTCCTTCAAGTGCTTCTTCAGGCTAGATGTCCTGGGAGGAAAATGGGAAGGGGGAGGAAAAGGAAAAAACATATTTATGCATGTGATTTTTGTATTTTGGAGGCAGGGGTTAGGGCCAAAGTCTGTAGTTTGTAAAAGCTTTTGAAGGAGTGCTGTGAGCCCATTCACAAAATGGCTGCCACAGTGAGCATTCATATCCCAGAAGGCAAGTTAGGGAGATGAAAACAAAAATAACCTGCCTGAGAATTAAAGAACAAGGCAGAACAGTGGAAGGGCAGATCTCCAAATCATAAAACCCACTGCTGCACCCAAACAAAGTTGGCTGTGGAGGATAGCACTTCATTTTGCAGCAAGCCAGCATCCATGCTAATATTGCACTTGCTGCTGTTACTGGTATTATTAATTTGGGGGGGAAACCCTGTAAGAAATAAAATAAAAAGCAGGATCAGGAGGGGCTCTGATAAGCACCAAGAGACATAAGTGGGGGCACACTGATGCCCACGGGCCCATCTTGCAGGCCACACAGTATGATCAAGCTGAACATAAAAGAGATTTCAAGTTGCACCAAATGCATCTGAGAGAGAGATGCTTGGCTGTTCTTTATTTGTAGCCATAAAGCCAGAAGCAATAAGTATCCACGTGTGTGTTTGAGCAGTAGGATGATCAGGATGAGTCCAGAGTTCAAACTTAGAAACATAGAAAACAGAGCGAGTCAGAAGGGGCCTCCCAGGCCACCTAGTCTGACCTCTGGCACCAGCCGGCTCGGCTCACGACATGCCCACCATGTGGACGTCCAGCCTATCCTTGAACACCCGCACCGATGGGGCCTCAACAACCTCCCATGGAAGCCCATTCCACACCCTCGGGGTCCTGACTGTCAGGAAGTACTTCCTGGCATCCAAACGGAACCTTGGCTCCCTGAACTTTGCTCCGTCGGAGCGCGTTCTGCCTTCCTCTGCAGGGGAGAACAGGTCTCTACCCATCTCCGTGTGACATCCCCTCGCATACCTGTATGTCGCCAACAGATCCCCTCTGAGTCTCCTCTTCTCCAGGCTGAAGAGACCCAGTTCCCTCAGTCTTGCCTCATACGGTATCCCCTGCAAACCGGCCACCAACCTTGAGGCCCTACGCTGCACTGACTCCAACCTGGCTATATCCTTTCTGTAATGAGGGGCCCAAAACTGAGCACAATACTCCAGTTGTGGGTGCACTAGAGTCGTGTAGAGTGGTAGTAATACCTCTCTTGATCTAGAAGCCACACTTCTGGCTATGCAATCAAGGGTGGCGTTCACCCTCTTGACCACCGCATCACACTGCTGACTCAGGTTTAGCCTGCAGTCAACCAGTACCCCGAGGTCCCTTTCACAAGTGCTGCTCTCCAGCCACTTGTCCCCTAACCTCTACTTATGACAGCTATTCCTATGCCCCAAGTGCAAGACCTTGCACTTATCCACATTGAACGCCATCCTGTTGTCTCCTGCCCACTTCCGTAGTCTGTCCAGATCCTTTTGGATCTGGAGTACCTGCTCCTCATTTGTGGCCACTGCTCCAGTTTTAGTGTGGTCTGCAAATTTGATCAGCAGACTGTTCACCCCTTCTTCCATGTCGTTAATGAAAAGATTAAACAGGATCAGCCCCAGGACAGAGCTCACTGGCCACCATCCCAATGATTCCCCATTGTAATCTTCACCTTGCATATGAGGTGAGCATTAGGAGTCCCTGAGTTCTCCGACTTGAATTTCAGCCTGAGCTGGAGAGGATTCCACTGTTTCCAGCCAGCTGTCAGCTCCCAAGCACCCTTCACCCCACTCCTTATCCTGTTGCTGTTCTAGTCCTGGTTGATGAGACGAAGGCAGGAGAAAGGAAATCTTTTTCCTTGTTCCTAAACCTGGAACACTAGCATGCCAGCAACCCCAGGTGGTAGGTGCCTGGGAAGTATAATTTTTCCAGGGCTACTATCAGTAGCTCTGGGAAAATTACTTTTCCAGAGCTGCACACAGCTGAAACACTGTTGTAGCAATGCTCCCAGTGCTGAGATGGGGAGAAGAGATCTCCTTTGCATCCTTCTGCTCATTACTGGCACAGCAGCAGCCGACAGGGGCTTTGGAAACTCACAGGGGGAGCAGGAGCTTGGAGAAGAAATCAGTCCCCATTATGCTCTTGGAATCATAAGGCAGGGACCAATTTTGTTTGGAGTTGAGCTCTGAATATGTTGTGCTTTTTCCCAGTTTGAGGAGAAAGTAGCTCAGTTTGTTGAATCCAGTAAAGCATTGTACCAATGTGATAGCGTTTGCCTGCTTTTAGTCCAGATCCATTTCTATGGGCTGTGTGATGGGAAGAATTATGCCTGGTGTAGCTTCCCCCCCTTCAGGGCTTCAGTGACACAGAAGGCTACACCTGCTGACATTTTGTGATTAAACTCAGCTCACTCAAACCTTGACTCAGGTTAATTCAGCAAGTCTAGAACTCTCTGTTCATTAGCTCAGTAAGTGATATTCATTAGTGCTATTTGTTTAATTAATTTATTATTCAATATAGATTTGAGTGATTGGCTTTCTGCTGGTTATTGTTTCAGTTGCACAGTCATTACTCAGTTGAAGCAATGTAATATTCAGCATTGGTTTGTGGATTGTCTATTCAGTACATTTAGTTTCCCATATTTATTGGTTTGACTTGTTTGGTGCATAATGGTTGTTTAGTTTCAGCATCATCATGATCGTGTATTTGTGAATTACTGTGCCATGGTTCAGCACACATACTCTGATCCCCAGCATCTGCGGGTTGGAGTAACTCTCTTGTAAGGAATGGAAACAACAGTGGAGACTGTTTTGCTTAGAAAAGAAGTGATGGGGGGCATGATAGAGGTGTTCCAAATTATCCATGGTGTGGAGAACCTGGAGGGGGAGATATTGTTCTCCTCTTCCCTTCATATTAAAATCTGAGGTCTTCCTATGAAGCTGATGGGTGGGAGATCCAGGACAGAGCAAAAGAACGACTTCTCCAAACAGTGCAGAATTAAACTTCGGAACTCACTGCCACAGGAAGCAGTGATGGCCACCGATCTGGGGGGCTTTAGAAGGGGATTGGACACATTCGTGGAGGAGGAGGCTATCAGAGACTCCCACTCGTGAAAGCCTTCTGCTGTCTCTGCGATCAGAGGCAGTTTGCCTGTGTGCACTTCTTGCTGGGGAGTTTAGGCTAGAGGGGGCTGTTGAGTTTGGGTCCTGCTTGTGGGTTTCCCATGGGCAGCTGCCTGGCCACTGTGTGGACAGAATACTGGACTAGGTGGCCCCATGGCCTGGTCCAGCAGGGCTGTTCCTTTGCTCTTATGTTTTTGTCATCATGTTACTAGCTGCAATCCTGCACACGGAACACCTGCTTCTGTCCCCGCATAGTCTATGGGTTCTAGCAGCCATATGGCAAAAACCACAACCTTAGTCCCACTGTGTCTTAGGATTTTGCATTTATTCAAGTTCTTTGCTGTCCCTGAATACCCCACAGGAAGACGCTTGCTTCCGATCAACCCTTTGGTTGCTCCAGTTCAGCCTTGCCTACAGCCTCTGGCAGTGGCTCTGCGGTATTTCAGATACGAGGTTCCCTCCCACCAGCCCATGAATCTGGGAAGCTCTATGTGCAGAGGGCACACTCTGCCTATGACTGATGGCCCTTCTCATAAGGCAAGGAAAGCATCCTCTCCTCCACAGGTGAAAGAAGGGGGTGGAACCCACAGCTTTGGTGATGCCAGCCAAGGCGGGAGCTGCTGACCCATTTGCCTAAGGCCCAGCCCCCAGCATCTCTTGGTCACCCTGGAAAAGCCTCCATCCAGTGGTGGTGTGGTCAGTACGGAAGGGCAGGGGCTCGTCATGCCAGTCCCCACAGCTGCCCCACAAAAGAGGCCAGAAAAGCGGACTGCTGTGTTGATCTATTTTGACCAGCCAGTTGTAGCAGTTTTCCTCTCCTCCTTTTCTGAGGCCGCGGGGTCCTTTCAAGACCAAGCTGCCCCAAAATCCTTGGCATTAGGAGCAGCTTTCCATGGATATGTTCTGGCTGAGCAAATCTATTTTCCTAAAAGCTCCTGTGGGGAGTGCAGCTAAACTCAGAGGAAACCAGAAGTTTGTCTGAGGAGGGGTGGAGACTGGAAGGTGGCACTGGGTTCCCCACATCTCTGCTAGCCCCAGCTCCGCTTTACCACTGCTGTGCCCCCAAAGCCCAGAGTGAGGATTGCTCATACCAAACTAGGCAAAGCAATTGTGTCAATTGGGATGCAGCTGTCTTTTTCCACACTGTTCAGCCAGGTAACTGTTTAATTAAAGGGTTAATTATTTGCTTCCCTTTTACTTTGGTGTGATGAATAATTATAGCCTAGTTAAAGGTTGGTTAAAAGGAAGTTTCAGAGAAAATCCTTTTAAATCAGATTCCTTAAAACAAACAGGTGATATGGGAGATATTATATGACAAATCTTTCTCAAAGGCATTTATGAAATTTGAAGCTGAAGTCAAATTAAGTCAGCAGATGGAGTGGGACTTTGGAACACATATTTTCAAGTGTGAACCTGAAACAGCCAGCGAATATGTGAACAATTCCAAGTATCAGTTCCAGTCTTTGGGCTGCCAGCAATAGTGGATTGGAATTAAAAGCCTTTAAATAAATGACTGAACAACCTAGAGGTCGTGGATGATGTTGAAAAGTCCTTTGGGAAGTGTGTAAATTTCGCATCTGGGACACTCTGAAGCTGTAGGGTTCTCTTTCTCTTTCCCAGCTCCCCTTGACAGGGCCAAGGGACTGGAATTTTGCTTTGTATGGACTTGCTGGCCATGGCACTTGGCCTTATGGAATGATGGCCTCTTTTCCAAAAAAGAATTCTGGACACCAGGAAGGAAAATCCTTCAAGGCCTGACATGGTTCAGAAAGAAATAATTGAACACATGTCCCCAATCTGGTGCCCTCTAGATGACCATGGCCAATGCTGGCTGGGAGTGATGGGAATTGCAGTTCAGTACATCTGGAGGGCTCCAGGTCAGGCAAGCCTGGCACAGGATGGAGGAAGCTGCATTATACAGAGTTGTACCTTTGGTACATCTGGCTTGATGCTGAGCAGTAGCAGCATTCCAGGAACTCAGAAGGGGTCTTCCCACCTGGAAATGCGGGGGCTGTGCAGATGAACCCCTGACCTGCAGTAATTCACACAGACAAGGGTTGCTCTAATGCTCGGGGAAACGTCATTAAGGAGGGGATTCTTCCAAACTCCGCCAGGCCTAAAACACATTTCTTTTCTTGTATCTGGAGCGTCCTCTTTTTTTTCTTTTTGACTGACAGAAGTGCGATCTTAGTTTTCCATTTGTTTTGTTTCTCCGATGCATAACCCTTTTTTTATTATTTCCTTCAGCTGCACTTCTGCCATTCCCGTTTCCCCAGCTGTGCTTCCTCCAACCGCTGCTTTTATTTGGCTCTTGGTATATTTATGTTAGTAAGTATAGTGAAAGTTGTGATAAAATTTAACAACATATTCAATAAAAGGTACAAATGCAACT
>NW_025335954.1:6956106-7039270 GCF_004798865.1 Varanus komodoensis
CCTTTCAGTCACTTTTCACCTCCATTCTTCTTCTCAACCAGCCTTCCCCAACCTGCTGCCCTCCAGGGGTGTTGGACTACAAATCCCAGCAGTCTGGAAGTTGTGGGGCACATACTTGGAGGGCAGTGAGGCTGAGGAAGGCCATCCTACTTTCTGTCCTCCTCCCTCTACCAGGACTGTTGCTCTTATCTAAAGGGGTTGTGTGCTGAGCCCAAAGGCAAGCCCCAGGCACCCATGGAGAAAGCCTGGCTCTGCCAGTTTGGATCCAAAGAACTGCTTCTAGACTCTGCATTTTGCCTCCCCAGCATGAGAAAGCCCCTCTTTGGCACACTGAGAAGTGGAAGGTGTGGGGGTGCTTCCCCCAAAAGCAGGGGCCTCACCCTGCATTGCCAGTACTGGACCCCACTTCGTCCTCCTCCCTGACTTCCTTGAAAGGTGGCACTGGGAAAAGGAACAGAGAGGCAGGAGGCAGAAGTCTCTGTTGTACCACATTTACACTAATCACTTCACTCCCACTTGCCCAAAGCTTTTGGATGAAAACATCATAATTACTAAATTACATCGCAATCAATGGAATGTGCTTCTTTTCTCCTGATCCTCCCGGAAAGCACAAGCCAAAAAGCTTCCTAACTCTAGGGAAGCTTCAGAATAGCAATGCTATTGTCAGTTTCATTGCCTTTCAAACAGACAAATAAACAAACAAACCATCACATAAGCGACAGAGGTAAGATGATCCATGTGACAACTCTGAATTTTGTAGCTGAGTGTCTTAAAAACACAGTATTTCCTTCCTTCCTTCCTTCCTTCCTTCCTTCCTTCCTTCCTTCCTTCCTTCCTCCCTCCCTCTCTCTCTCTCTCTCTCTCTCTCTCTCTCTCTCTCTCTCTCTCTCTCTCTCACACACACACACACACACACCACCACCACCACCACCACCACCTACCGCACAATATTAATTGGGAGCCCAGCCCTTCTTCACAGGAGATTTCAGGCAGGGAAAGGGTGGACTGCCACTGTTATTGGACTGGAATTCCCATCATCCTGCACCATCAGCTATGCTGGAAGTTCTAGTATAACAACAGCCAGAGGGCTGTGTGCTTCAGTGCTCTACCCTCCAAGCATCCTTCAGTGGGCCGAGCACTGGAGATATGTGGCATCTTCTTAACCCACAAAGGTGGGGATGTAAAGCAGACACACAGAAGCAAGTGCCTGGCAGACCAGTGGCACCAGTCTGTGGGATTAAGAAGCCGCGTGGCTCCCCAGAAACCACTTTACAGACCTGCCTCCCTCTCTGCTCACCACAGACACAAGGGAAGGGCTCAAGGTCTGCTTCAGATGCTCAGCATCCCCACCACCTGCCAATTGCCCATTAGTGCCGATTTCTATCCATCCGCTACTGGGACAGCCTTCCCTAGCCTGAAGCTCTTTTAGGCTACAGCCCCCATCATTCATGACCTTCACCCATGCTGGCTGTGGCTGATGGAGGGCTTAGTCCAGACACCCAGCACATTCCGCAGCCACTGAACTGGGTAGCAGCATGGCTCGTAGTGGTATCCAGAGCAGCTAATAGGAAATCACGGAGGTGTAAGAATCCAACTTAATAACCTCTCAGGGATGAGAAGCAGGTGGGGGCTCCTGTCAGGGTGGGGGAAGGGCTCCAGAACAAATGGGTGCACGGAGATGTCAGGTGTCGGGAAAGCCGTGGAATCAGCCAGTGTCTGAGCTGCTGCATCTCCCATTAACGAAGCACTTCATCACGGCGCAGGGAGAGGCGTCCCAATTCGGGATGATATATTCCCAGTGACGGCCTGGCGCCTGCACAGGCTATGATTCTCCTTCATCTTGAATAATATTTTTGGAGAGGCTGTAAAACATGCTACTCGGAAGGGGTTCTGTGGAGAGGATGCCAGCACTTCAAGGCTCGGCGGCCACGGCAGTGGGGTGAGAGTTGTCAAGAGGAGTTAGAGACACAGCAGGAATGGAGGGACCCAGTGCACAGTCCTAGAGGCTGCCGCAAGTGTCAGCCCACACTGGTGGGACATGATGCTGAGCAAAAGGGAAGGAGGCATGGCTCCGTGGCAGAGCGGAGAGTCCCGATTTTGGTCTGTGGCATCCCACACTAAGCCGGGAAGAAACCCTGCTTGGAACTCTGGAGAGCAGCTGCCAGTCAGTGCCCATAACACTAGGCTAGATGATCCGAAGCCTGCTTCCTTATAAGACAACCTCCTCTGTTCTTGTGAAAGTCCAGCACCTCTGTCACATTTGTATCTACAGCATGCAACAACCTGCCTGGATTTCAAGCCAGCAGAGTTTCTGGGTCAGTTGGGTTCAGGGAAGAGAGTTTTCCTCATGCCATCCTGATGTGCTGGGGATGCACGTGTTTTCCCCTTCCTTGGGCAACCTTTTCCATTTAAAGTGGTTTGTTTGTTAGGTTGTCAGTTGCATTTTTTTAATAATGAGCTTTCAGGTGCATTTCAGACAAGTGATGGCTACTGCACAGAGCACGGACAGAAGTAGGAACAGTGGAGGCTCTTCAAAGGAGAGGGAGGAGGCTGTACTCAGTTAGTGGGAAAGACGTCAGGACTGGGACAGCCTGATGATGCTGGCAGCAGATGCAGAGGGTACCTGCTTGTGGGCTCACCTTCACACAGTGTTTGAGGCCTCCTTACCCATGGTTAGGCTCAAGGCTGTGCATGGGCCAGAGAGACACCCATGACACAAGCTCCAAAGCCAGATCCTGGGACTAGAGCAGTGGGGAGGGGGACATCTGCCAGCCCAAGGGCTGAAATCCCTTTCCCAAAAGTTCTTGGGGGCCACAACCCAGTGGTAGGCTAGGCCAAAGGTAGAAGGGGTGCCACCAAAATACAAACGATCCTAACATGTTTTCACTTACAGCTCTTACTGACAATCTAAGAAGAAGCTTTTCACCCTTTTAAAATAGGGATGGGGGGACTGCACAAAAGCTGGAAGACCACCAAAGAATTTGTGAAGGTCAGGGGAGGGGAGGTGGCCATTTGGGGTATCCTGGAGGGTTAGATTTGATCTGCAGGTATGAGGTTCCCTGCCTCAACTTAGAGTGCAGAAAATTCTTTTCCTACCATGCACTATTTTAGCCAGCCCCCATTTTACCTTTCTATCATTTTTTAATAGAATCTGTGATGGTATTCCGTCCAATACCAGTGTCTGCCTCTTTACTGCTGCTGCAAAGGACTTCCCACGTCACATCTAGCCTGGCCCTTGGGGAGCTCTGGGAATCCCAGGGTGAGGAGAGCAGGCTATAGCTTCATTCACCTCCCTTAACTATAATTCCCAGAATTCTTCAACAGGGATTCATGACCATGAAACTGAAGCAAAACTGATAGACATTTCCAAGTGAACATTTTCTTCTGCCTTTCTTTCATATGTTTCTGCACTGTCTGTCAGCCCAAGCTGCTACCAGAAAATAGGCCAGAGCAGGTCTGCGTCTCCGTGCCACTGTCTCTATTCTTGCAGGCAGCCATGGAGCAGAGGACACTTTGCCCTTGCCATCGCTGCCCCAAGGAATGCTGCAAACCTATTGTCTTCTGGAGATGGACAGTTGCCAATATCATCTAGCCTTGCATTCCCCGGCATAATGCACAAGGGAAGGCTCAGGACATAAATGAAGGCTGTGCAGTAGCACAGTCCATCATTAATCCTTGTTCCTGCCTTGTATCATTCATAGGCCTCATTATTATACTTAGTCTCCCATGTGAGCAATAGTGCAGTGGTTATTTTCGGATGTGCAAGCACCAAGGGAAGCTGGTGACCCCGGTGCCAGTGGGGCTTCTTATCCACTGCAGCTTTCATTTTGAGCTGTATAGGATCTATCCAAGGTTCTGAATGCCATTCAATCCCCCAACACAAATGGGTCCACCACCATGTAGCACCATGGATAGATCCCCTGGCAGGCACTCATCATAATAGTCCCCACAGCAAATGTCCCCAAGGAGAATGGTTTGTTTGTTTGTTTTTTAAATGCAGGTAGCTGTGTGGACCCATCTTTAAAAAAAAAAAAAAAATCATGCCATTTTTATGCTCAGCAGCAGCTTTTGCAAAACAAGACCAAATCAATCCAAAATACTTTAAATTATAACAAGGAGCTGCCCAAAGAGCAGCTTTGGCTATGGGGTACAGAAAGTGAAGCACAGAAATAGAGGAAGAGGCAGAGGCGGCGGTGGCGGCGGCGGCGGCGGCAGCAGCAGCTTTTGATCTCAGTGTGAACCCTGATCCAAATGATCCACACTTTTGTTATGCACCTCACATTCTCCCTCCTGAGCTAGAACACAGGCAGAGGCATCTCACACACACATTGGCCTGTGGTTGCCTAGTGTGCATCACAGCTAGGTGAGGCTTTGAATCCACTTCTAGTCTGACAGCCACATGGGCACAGAGTCATCCCTCGATTAGGTGCCTCCTCATTCTGCATAAGAACCGAAGCTTTGCACCCTTTTAGCAAGCAGCTCCCTTACCATATGTTCATCTTCGTTCATAATCAAGCACCAGTTGGGTGCTTCCGAACCTGGCTTTTTCCATTCAGCAGTGATCAAGAACACAACATGAGAAGCCATTGTTCTCAGCAAACCTGCATCACAAAATACAGGTGGGGTGCCCCACGGAGTGGTGGAACTGCATATAGAAATGCAGATCTGAAGATGATTGTATGTGATTTGGTGGGCAAGTCCATCTCTAGCAAGCTTTCCAATCTGCCTGGCTTTGCTGGGGCTTTCTCTACCTGCATCTTCCTACAAAATACTCACATTTCATTCTGGGACACATCAGCACCTTGGACAGCACCCCCACGGGAGTTGCTGTTGTTCCAGTAAAGGAGTACCATCAGGTTAGGCCTTTAAAAGCTAGCAGAGCCGATCTTCCAGTGGCCCCACCTCTTGCTGTTGTTGATGACAGTTCTTAAAGGGCAGTGTCTGTTTCTACAACTCCATGCAGTTGAGAGACAGGAGACACTTCATGGGAAGCTTCCTCAGAGCCAGATGATGGGAGAGCTACATCCTCAAGCCAGGAAGGTATGGAAGGGATTGTCTACAGCTCCTCCTGAAATGGACTGACCTGTGACCCACCTTAAAGCTTATGTGGAACCTCAGAAGCTGGAAACATTTCCTCTCCTGTCCACTGGGACCTTCATTCTTGATCACCTTTTCTCACTCCTGCCTGTCACTGAGGTGTGTTTCCAGACGGAAGCTGTGCTATTGCAGTTTACATTTGTACACCCACATCCATTCTTTTCCTTTTGTTTCCAGGCCCAATTAAGCCTTTTTCCATAAGGTGAAGTGCACTGTTGCTAGGCATGCAAATAAGTCTGAGATGGTAAACACTTGCATGCTCCCCCTGTAGGGTCTTCTCTTTCTCCTCCTGCAGTTTTCAGAGAACATGGTTCACACACCCACACCCCACTTCTGGAGAAGAAGATTGATGGGTAGCCTCCTAGAGGTGAGGGACATTATATAAGTTGGTATCAGATATCAGCCGTGATTGCTATCAGGCATTTTATATGCTTCTAGTTAGGGAAAGGAGGAGGAAGAATTTACTGGATTTATAGATGTACACTAGCTTACTCAATTTGCAATCTCTGGACCTGACAGTGGACCCAAATGTGGACTTGAGCTTAATTTTCAAGGAAAACTGTGATCCTATTTGTGATTTGATTTGCAGAATGAAAGGTGTGTGTGCGGGGGGGGGGGGGTGGAATGCATTCAAAATGTGTGAACATTTGAAAAAAATGTGCATGAAGATGTACATGGGGAAAATGCACCCACTCACTTTAGTCAGTGGGAGAAAAATGCACACCTAATTAATTAATTAAAAATGCACGTGGAAACATGTAGAGATGTTTGTGTGCAAAACACTCCCCCACCCCCTTGCACACACACACATTCTAGTCCAGACCTGAGTCACAGTGAGCTTAGCAGGAAAATCAGAGAATCTTCACAAACTTGAGTTTTGCTGTTTTGTATGTCCAGTGCTGTGTGATATCCTCTATCTGTGGCTACCAGCCACATCAGTGAGGACTAGAAGCACAGCCACTGTGTTCAAAAGCACCTGATCTCAAGGTGTGACCTACTATATTATGGGCCCCTAACTCTGGGGATGGACATCACTGTCATATTCACCCTATTTAAATGTCCAGTAGCAGCATCTGGCTTGATTATTAATTTCATTATTTAGTTTATTTGTACCCCACCTTCCTACCAAAGAGAGGACAGCTCTCTTTTGGAAGAGAGAATTATATGACTGCTTTCCCAAGCACAACATTGCATTCCTTATGGACCATTACAAAATGTGACATATTTGCTTGTTTTCAGATACAGCATCCTGTGTGATTTTTCTACATGCTATCCCACGCATTTTATTAACACAGAAAACATTACTGGTGCTGGAAAATAATCGAGGTGCCTAGGGATTTGAAAAATTTATTTAGGCTTGTGTGGCCCATAAAATGTTCAGGTGAGTTGATGCCAGTATCTAAGAATTAGAAGTAGTTTTCTAGCCCTGATGAGGAGGAGAGGGGGAACATAAGAACATAGAAGAAGCTGTTCTGGATCAGAACAAAGGTCTATCTAGTCCAGCACTCCTTGCACACGGTGGCAAACCAGCTGCCCACAGGATCTCACAAGGAGGATGGGTGCAAGGCCTCCACCAGCCCGAGCTCCTTGGCAGCGGGTGCATGCAGGCACACAGCCAGCAGGGCTAGTAGCCAGTGATATCCTCCCCCCTCATGAATCTATCCAATCCCCTTATAAAGCCATCCAAAGAGAAGGAACAATGATGTGTTTGTTATATATTGTTATCACCTTTCAGGAGCAAAAGATTCCCTTCAACAAAGAGCAGGGGCTGTACATCCAGTCTGAGAGATCTCAAACACAGGGTTGTGGTTGTTTTCCCAAACCTGGAAGGTATGCTTTTTCTTCCCTTGGTTTGCAAATCAGAAGAGTAGGCAGAAAGGATATTATTGGGGAGAATAAACCCCCGATCTCTTCCCAGACTAGGAACACACAGTAAACCACTCTGCCCAGAATGACAGAAACATCACGAAGTCAGCTCACATCGGCTCAGCCCGAGCACCTCTCCATCACTTGCATGTATGAGGGTTTGTGGGGGGGGGGGGTTTGGGGGGGAGGTCCATGCACCTGCATGCCATTATTTTCTCTGTCATTTTCTCCCCCACTCCCCCCCCCACAAAGCATTTCCCTGGAAAGTGTATATTTTACCTTGACACCTCTTTTTTATTTATTAGCCTGAGGCTGGTGCCAGTAATAACATCCCTCGGCCATGTACAGATCAGGCAAGTGGCGAGAAAGCAACAGCGCTCCCTCCCACCGCCACCCCAGTCTGCTTTTGCTTTTCATTCACATTTGCCATGGCATTTGGGGTGGGGTTGAGAGGGGGCTCTGGAGAAGCAAAGCACTGGTTCTTTTTCCTTTTCTCTGTTTCATGACCAGGTGGCCTTGCTTTGTTTTTAAAGCACTTTCCCCATTCTGGGCACAATAGAGGACTCTGGTGGAGGATAGGTCTGAAAATTGCACAGTCTCTGTGTACACTTACCACGCACTGTCTGCACTGCAGTCAGGGGTAAGGGGAGGTGCAGGAAGTGCAACCCATAAGATCTGCCCTATCACACAAGGGAAGTCAGTGCAGCATTGTCCCATATCACATCATTCCTAGCTATCACTTTTTTTAATTTGTACAAGCATATGTAGCTGCCATATGCTAAATTGAACTGAATGCCCACCAAGCCCTCTCCTGTCTACTTTGCCTGGTTGGCCACAGCTCTTGAAGAGCTTTTCTACACACGGCTGCTAATCAGCTGTACCTATTTTCACTTTTGTCACTTAACTGAGGTGCAAGCCTGAGAAGAAGAGCATTTCCTTTCCTGTTTTTCCACTACCATGCCTCTAGATGGCACTGTAACAGAAGAGTGCAAATACACAGAAGGAAATTGCACTTTCTTTCACTTTCATAATTAAATGCTGCACCTTCCCTGATCTTAAAAAAAATGCTGGTTAGATACTGTCATGAAACAAAAGGGTCATGAAGTCATCTGAACAGCCTATGAAAGTGGGGAAGGATGAGCACATGATGAATGCCTCGTGCAGAAAAACCCTAAGATGACAGGCAGGGATCTTTTCCCCAGGCTGCTCCCTTAGAGCTGGAGAGGGCAAGAGCTGTCTGTCCCTAGTGCTTTCTTCATGGAAAGCTCATGCTCCGCCACACAGCCCTACAGGGGGGTGCTGCCTTCCTAGAAAGGCGTGTGCACAGGATAAGCCCATGTGATGAGAAGGAGTATGACAGCTGTGATAGAGGATGGAAGTCAGACTTCCATCCAAAGCCCCCGGGGGCAGAAGGAAGTGGGGTTCAGAGAGGAAGGCAAGGGGCTATCCAAGGCCCTTTGGGTGAATCAATGCCACGGTTCTGTTTCTGTCACCTAACGCAGCAGTGCTGGGCACTGATGGACCGTAAGACCTGCATGCAGACTTCCACATTCAGGCATGTGTACAGACACCTCTCACCCGATGTCTTTCCTGCCCCAGTGGAAAGCACAACACTGGGTCCCCTTTTGTTCATTTGTTCATTTATTATTTGATGTCTATGCTGCCCCAATAGCCAGAGGCTCTCTGGACCACTTACATCATGATAAAATCCTTAGACAGCATAAAAACAACACAATACACAGCACAGCACACAATTACAAAGACCAATACTAATAAAACCATTAAATAAACAAGATGAATGAAATAGAAATAGTAAAACAATAGATGAAATATATATTATATAAAAATCCAAAAATAAAACATAAATCAAACTTTTTTTTTAGTTTACATCAGTATCTAGCATTTAAAGCAAATTGGCAGCAGCATATAGTAGCATAAAATTAAAACATCATTAGCAATCAGGAAAATTCACCTGGTAAAATAGCTATGGAATAGATACGACTTAAGTTGGCACCTAAAAGCCAAAAGAGTAACTCAGAAGAGGACTTCAGATGAGGACTGCAGTGAATGGGCTGGTACAAATGGAGAAATGTGCTCCCTCATTGCTCATTCATTCTCAATATGCAACCAACATGGCGGAGGAGGCCTGGAATGTGTTTTTCTCAGCCTGTCCCAAGGCATGTTGCTGCCTCAGTTGGAGCCGCCGATAGGCAGTCCCCCTCCCCACAAGCCAAAGTGCAGAATATCCAAGGCCAAGCCAGCTATTTTGGCACCCGAAGCAGAAAAATCCTGCAAGCACCTCCCTTCCTCCCTGGCAGTCAAAATACAATGCAAATTAATAACTAACCCATTGGCTGCTTCTTGTGATAGCAAAACAGCTGCCTGAGGAGGCTGCTTCAGTCAGTCTAATAGTAGGCTTGGTCCCCAACCTGGTGTCCGCTGGATATGTTGGGCTGTAACTCCCATCATTCCCAAACAGGATGGCCACTGGAGTTATAATCCAACCCATCTGGAGGACAGATGGGGAATGCTGCTTAAAAGTGACTGCATAATTCTAAAGGGTTGGGGAAATAAAAGAGTCTTTGCTTGGCACCAAAACAACAATAAAGTAGCTGCTGGGCAGGCCTCCCTGGGAAGATCATTCCATCCTTGGGGCCATTACTGAAAAGGCCCTTCACACATAGCTGCTCACTTTCTAACCTCACTTAGTGAGGCTCTCAGCAAAGGACCTCAAATGATCTCACGGATCAAATGGGAAAGGGTGCTCCTTCAAGCACTAATGTCTCAAGCTTGGAAGGGCCCTGAAGGTCAACACCAGCACTGGCTCCATACACAGATTAGAGCTAGGGATATACTGAAAGAAGGAATCTGCTCATTTCAGCTTACCAGGTTTCCTACCCTGCTTCCAGTCCAATGATCAGAAAATTTGCTATTTTTTTCCACAGATCTCTGTCTGTAAGGCGGACCTCAATTTGGATTCTTCATTTAAACTATCAATTAAAATCTTTGCAAACCCATGCTGGTAAAGCTCATGGCCTGAAAACAACCTGCACTATCTGTGCAAATACCACTAAGCCATGTGTTTCTGGTGTGATGTTTTGTGGAAGGATCCAGCCATTTTTGCACAAAACAGGTCCCAGACATAACTGGTTTGATCCATGTGCACTATGCCACGTATTTCAGCACTCTTAAAACATGTGGCATAACACTATTCGTGCAAACAGCACTAGTACTGGTTTGCAAAGATTTTATTGGTGAGTTGTTTTGAGTATGCAAATTGTACAAAGTCTACAAACTGCCTTGACTTATGCTGCAAGGAGTTGGTACCAGCACATGGGCAGCAAACCAGAATTGGGGAAGGGGGGCAAACCAAGAAAATATGATGGATTTCCTCACTCCACATGCAATGCTTTCATAGAATAATACTTTCATAGAACAACCCCATCTAGCCTCATTCAACTTCTTTCTCTCCAGATGCCTTGGTTCAGGACACCTTCTATAGTCACTGTGATGGTGAGAACCCAGGGACCTTCTTAGTTGTGGCCCCCTGACTATGAAATGATCTCCCCATTGAGGTTCACCTGGAGCCAGCTCTGCCATCCCTTCAGCACCAGCTTAAGATAGACCTCTGTGCTGAGCCATGTCGGGCATAAAGGGCTATTTAGAGCCCACTCCTATTGCCCCTGCGCCAGGGGATCCTAAGCCTCTAAATTCGTGCAAGAGATGAGGCACAGCAGCTGCAATTCCCCTGCTGTCATACCTTGCACCTTATATGTCACCCAGATGGTCATCTCTGGTCATCTAGCTCTAGCCCAGGGAAGGAGGCTGATTGGAACTGACGTAATTCCACATCCCTGCCTCCTTCCTTCCCCACCCCCTGGATGCTCCCTTTTCCCCACCTCCAAGACCCATTCCCCACCTCTTTTCCCCACCTCCAGACAGCAACGGGTGGTGCAGCTCTTTCCATGATGCCTGTGAGGGGGAAGGCAGGGGCTCGGCCTTCAGAGTCCCAGCTCTAAGATTGTAGTTTCTTGGAGCTGGCCTGCCAAGGAATCCTGGGGCCTCCAAAAGGATGCTGGGAGTTCTCAGAACTGCCCCTTCAATGGACAGATGCAGACACAGGACAGGTGCTTTTAACAGGCCTATTCTGTATAAACAGTGAGGGCAGTTTGGAGAACTGCTATATTGCTTTTAAATTTCTTAACCTCTTTTATATTCTGCATGGAGGAAAAATGCATGGCTGTTTTATTGTACTCTGGCCTTGTTTTAGGCAATGTTGTAAACTGCCGAGAGAGCTTTAGCTATCGGGCAGTATAGAACGGAAATCAATACCGAGATGTAGGAACCACATTTCCCTCACTTGGAGTTTTCTCCTTATAGGTGGCGTTTGTAGTGTGTCAGCAGTGCCTTTCTTGTTGTCAAAAAGACGAGGGGGGGAGAGAGTCCCTCCCATAGCAATGAATACTATTGATGAGAGGAATAAAATCAAAAGACCCTAGCTGAATGGCATATATTTGAAACCCCATTGATCAGAGTTATTACTAAGGGGGAGTTGTGTTTTTCGGTTCATCAGTTTGATATCAAAATGACGCCCACCCCAAATCTATTTTCCCCTGGCTCCTGCTCAGTTTTTTTATTTGTGAGTGCGCGCACCCGTGCTTGCGTGCATGTTGCTGAGGTCAGACACAGTAATTCTTTCATCTCTGGGGAAAGACTCTCAAGTTGTCTCTTGCCTTTTTTTTTTTTGTCAAACTGCTGAGCCATCAGAACGCAAAGGTAACTCGAAGCTGGGAAGGGAATCCATAAAAGAATAGGAAATTTAAACAGATTCCATTTTGGCGATTATTTATTGCATTCCATATTTAGGAAGAAGGGGGAGGAAGGAGAGCGGGAGAAATGGGGCACGTGTGTGCAGACATTTGCGTATTTTCTACTCAGCCATTTCAAAGTTGAGCTGTAAAAGTTGCTCTTGAAAGCATTTCCCTCCCAAGGAACAGAAGAAAAAAATTGCCATGCTCCCCGCCTGTAATTAACAAAGAGGAGGAAATGACTGGGCTAAATTAAAGTAGATCTTAATTGTAATAATTAACAATGGAGGGCACAGCTGCCCGAGGTGGTGGGTTAGCACATAGGAAATAAAGCTTCTTCTGGGGGTGCAGAGGGATTTCAGAGCGGGCTTTTTCTCTCTCATCGTTACCGAGTGGCCCCTCCCATGTCCGAGCATCTTTGGAGAGTGCATAAAACCACACGGCTCACATCTGTCATGCGTGAGCCACTGCTTGGTACTCGAGGGCTGGCCATTTGGACTCTGGACCACAACTCAAGAAGATCTGGGCTCGGCTCCAAGTCCTGCCACATGCACACCCCCGGGGTGACCTTGAGACAGATTTCCAAGGATGCTGAGCAGTTTTCAAAGGCACCTCTTTTCCCGGTGGCCGCCCCTGCCTTTTCTGCTCTGGCCAGCTTTCCTCCCATCTGGCAATCTGTGCTTTCATATCTCCCAGTCAAAGTTCTCACAGGTAAAAGAGGAGTGGGGAGAGCTGCTAAGCGGCCTTTTCAGCAGACGCTGTCTTTGTGTCTGAACAGTGCCCATCTTCTCCATTTGCGCCTCCCTCATGGTCTGTCTCTTCCCATCCCCATATGAGCTTATTGTCTTAGGATAATTCAGCTGCCAGGTTTTAAGCAACCTTATCTTGCTTTTCAACCCCACGAGGTAGATTCTCATGGGAAGATGCATTCCATTCAAGCCTATTCTGCATCCTACTCCAATAATGGTGTTTCTTTCTTTTTCTTTTTTTTTTGCCACCACCATTTTCCCTGTTTATAAAATGAACAGAGGGACAGGCAACAAAATGTTGCAGCAGGGAGTGCTCCTGATCAGGGTGCTGGACAGACAGACAGACAAGTTTGGGTTGGGGTGGGGGCACAGATCCTTTCAATCCTTATTTTTCCTCCAGTGGGGGAAATCCACACACATCTTTATAGAGAAAGGCTGCTTATCTGTGCCTTTCTGATATAAAATCAGACCTGCAGTGTCCCTGCTCCTCTTGCCCAGAAAGAACCAGAATTGCAAGCCAGGCTGCTTTTCCCTGGAGCTTCATCATTCACCTGTCCCTTTAAGATACTGAGGCTCTCTGCTCACCTGAGGCAGCTGCTACATTCAGTTATAAAGTCAATCCTCTGCAGAATGAGGCTCCCAAGAAAAGCTACTTGATGTCCATTCTTCTCTTAGCAGTGACAAAGCTGCTCAAGCTCACACCCAAGACCTGTAATGATTTGTGTGCCTTTCTGGTTGTCTTGGCAATATCACCGACATTTGCTGTACTATTGTGTCATGTCCCCTCTGCAAATTCCTCACATTGTCTTTGCTCCTTTATTTATTTAAAACTTTTGTATGCGGTCCCTTATGCAAGCCATCTCAGGATGGCTTACAATCATTAAAACATCATCATCAACCTTGCTCCTGTGTACGTGACTCAAAACCTATAAAACATTCTGTATATGTTCTGGAACTTTGTGACTAGTTTGTGCACCTCTACCCAACTGTGCTGTTGTAGGTTTGCGTCTGCAGAAGGGATTTTCCTGGATGTTCCCACCAATAAAACTGCTGAGGTTCCTGATATAGAGGTCTCCCTGTGGATCTGAGTGTACATTCCCGTGGGCTGCTAATCCTGAACTTCCTGACATTCCCAAGGTGATTTTGTACTTGTGCAAATCCTTCAACCTGGTGATGGCTCCCTTTGTGTGTGGATGGACATTTTGGCCATATGGGGATCCACATTGGAGGGCTGCCAGAGAATCAGATGACATGTGCAGTCCTTCCGTCTTTTTGACTTATGGGATGTTCTGTGCAGGTGGGCTACAAGCAGAAGTTGATGAAAAACAATCAGGATGATGGCATGAAAAAGGTTCATCTTGAAGCTCCAAAGGTGTAGTGAAGAGGGCCTGGGGGGGTCAGAGCACCTCCACTTATTTTGGGGGGCCTCCAGGGGAGTTGACAGATCCTTGAAGCCAGGGCCGCTGTCCTTCCCGCACTGCCCCTCAAGAGACTTCTGTTAGCCATAAGTTCCTCTTACTTCAGTTAGGCTACTTTAGGCATGAATCTGCATGGATCCAACGAGAGCACAATGAAAGATTATTGGATTTTTTGAGAAACTGGAGCCCCTAAACTGTGGACTCTGGACTCCCACACAAATGCACACGCAAACGTAGTAGTTGCAGAGACCACAGAAAATTAAAAGTAACCAAACAGGGATGGTCAGTCCAGATGGCTGCTCTGGGGAGAATATAACTACATATGTTATATAAGTGTGGGTAATTAATGCCTGAGTTTCCTTTTTAACTCTTCCCTTCCTGTCCCTTTCCCCTTGTATGTCATGTTTTTAGATATTAAGCCTGAGGGCAGGAACTGCCTTATTGATTCCACGTAAGTCACTCTGGGAGCTCTCTGGTTGGAGAGCAGGGTACAAATGTAATTTTTAAAAGTTCATTCATAATAAACAATAGGAAATAACATCTAAAAGCTGTCATTGTTTCTCCTCAAAAAGAGATGCCCTCATCTTACATTCATTACTCAACAAACATTCAAACAAAGTGATAAAGCTCATTTTTTTTTTTGTATAATCATAGGTTGCACAATCGTGGAAATAGGTACGGCTTGGGGGCGTGCCTTTGGTGGTTTGCTATAGCACGGCTCCAACTAGAGGTAATGTAGTGGAAAACCAAAACAAGGAAGAGCACTTTGTGTAGTACTTGGATCTCAACATTGTAAGGAATTCTAAAGTAGATACAATGATCAACAAGCTTGTGTAGGAAAGCCCCTCAGGTTCTCAGGCCAAAGCCAGAACAAAGCTGCAAGTCATGGAGTGTCTTTGTACCAGCACCCCTGAAAGATGAAAAACTAGCATGGTGGAAGGCGCTTTGTTAGCACAGGAGGCAGACGCTTTTCTCTGACTGCTCCAGCCCTTGAGTGATCCAGGTGTCAGCGTGTACTCAGAGCTGATCCAAAACGGGGACCCTTTCTGCAAAAATTGTCCCTTCCTCCCACCAGCCAGAGAAAGGACCAGTTCAACGACATGGAGGGGGGCTGGCAATAAAAGGGGCTGCTCTGTCAGAACAGTGATTGCCACATCCAAGTAAATGATCTGTCTCACGATCCCTCTTCCCTTGGCGATGAGGAAGACATGTCCCTCCTAGAAAAGGTGATAAATGAGGACATCCTATGCTGATTGACAAGCACAGATGCACACAGTGCCAGCTCTGGGTTTTGGGGAGCCCTCGGCAAGGCACCCTCCATGAGCGCCTTCTCTTGGTGAGTCCCCCTTCCAGCACCAGGGTCACCAGCTGCTCTGGCTCTTCATCCTCTCATTCCTCTTTGCCACCTCTTGCTTGCTTGGTAGGCAGAGGCAGTGAGCAGGGGCAGCTCCATCTCCTTCTCCCCACCAGCAAGGTCTGGGCCGGAGTAGGAGGCAGGCAAAGAGGCAGATTACAAGGCTGAAGAGGAGGAGCTTGTCTGGGGGACACTCTTCCTCTTCCTCATCCTCTTCTGAGGGGTAGCTGAGCTTCCCCTGAATGCACATTTGGAAGAATTACTGTAACTTCAATAGGAATGCAATACATTTTGTCATCTATTATATAAACAATACAGAATATTGTCTACTATGTATATATTATATATATATTATATATGGTATATATATAATATACTATAATAAATATTATGTGATAAGTATAATATATTTTATAATGAGAAAGACGGCCCTAGGTGACCAGTGTTCCTACCTGCACAATGTGCTCTTGTGCTAAATAGGACTGGCCAAATGCAAGACCTCAGCTTTCCTAGCTCTTATGCTTCTCTAAAGAGTCCTTCAAAGAGAGGACTGTCCTCTGCAAACTAGGACACAAGGCCACTGCATCCACACAGCCAGCAGAATTGGGGTGGGTGTGAAGATCAGGGCTTGGAAGTGGAGTGCCAACAAAGCCACGGCAGCCAGCAAATAAAGATTGAACGGTACCTGATCCCTCTCTGGGCTTCCAACTCTAATACCCAACCCAGGCTTAGTTCCTCACACAGTTTTGATCGATAGATTAATCAACTAAAGTTTAAATTAATCAGTAGGGGGCAATGTTAATCAGGCAAGACACAAGTTAAGCACATACCTGCTGCTTTGCCTCGAGACCGTTTGTTGATGTTTTGCTGTGTTACTGTCATAGGGAATGAAAAAGCAATATTAAAGATGGCCTTTCCTTTTAATATTGAGCAGTAGCTTTTGTTTATTAAGCTATCTCACCCTTCCTTCAATATTTCAGAAAGGTGCCTACTCATATTGAATACAGATGCCATTTGGAGATATTGTGGGAAGGGTGAGCTCACGCAAATCTATCGATGTGGGAGGTGGCATACAAATTGGTTGAAACTGGATTCTAGTGAGGGGTTCAAATTTAACTGGTCCAGCGCCCTGCTAATAACCCTGCTTTGTCATTCAGTCCATGGCACCCCTTGGTGAGCCCAAGTAGCAAAGCAGCTGCTTTGGTTGCGGGAGGCCTTGGGCCAGCCCGACATCTCCAGGCCAAGCAGGGAAGGGTCCCCCAAAAGCCTGGAAAGCTCCTACCGGTCATGGCCGGCAAAACTGGGCCAAGGGCTCTGAGGCCTCCCATGTGGGTCTGTTCACCACGGAATACCTGCATTGCCTCGGTGGAGGGACTGTGGCTCAGTGGAAGAGCAACAAAAGGGCTATGGATAAGTATTGAAGAGTGCGACAGGCTGTGCAGAATGTGCAGCCCGCTCCAGCACTGGGGGCTTAGCGAAGGGGGCATGGCTCCTCACCGGTTGAACTCCTGCCTGCTGTTCTGATCTTATAGCAGCCTTCCCCAACCTGGCACCCCAACATGTGCATGGTGGCCTTTCTGGCTGGGGATGGTGGGAGTGACAGCCCAACACATCTGGAGAGCACCACTTGGGAGAAAGGTTTGTGAAAGGCACATGTGTGATAAATTGGGAGGTAGGAACAGAGGAGGAGCCTCAAAATGGGCCCATCTAGTCCGGCATTTTCGTCACACAGTGGCTGGCCACAGGATGTCTCAAGCAGGAGGTGAGTGCGACAGCCTCCTCCTGGCTGAGATCCCCTGGTGCACATTGCCACAAGGCTGTGACACGGCAGCCAACAACGGTAGTGGCCATCAATAGCCTTCTCCTCCATGGAATTGCCCAAGCCCACCTCCAAAGGGGTGGCCACCAACTTCCTCTTGTGGAGGCGGATGTGCCTTTCATGAAGAACTCTTCCTGGGCTGACGGAAGGGAGTGGCAGGGCTGGGAGGCCAACACTGTACAAAAGTCCCCGCAAGTACCTTGGTTCTTTCCATTCTGCCCTTTGAGCATTTCTCTCTCTCCCCCTCGTTCTCCAATTTCAGCTGAAAATAAATACACAGAGGATAGGACAGGTTTTCTGCTAACATCAGTGTGGAACATGCAAAAGCAGACTGAGCTACCTGTGCAAGCATTTGCACTTAGATGAGCACAAATTCTCACCAGCACCGCAGAATATGGGAAAGGAAGCTGCACTAGATATTGCAGCTACTTTTCAGAATGGAAATACCAGTCCTCTTGGTCTTGATGCATCTGGCCTTCCAACTGCGAAGCCAGTAAATCTCAGCCATATGGCAGTCCCTGCCAAGATTAGAAAGACCCCTGGGGCACCAGATGACTTGAGATAACCCAACAGGTTACCCACGGAAGATGACTGCATCAGGACAGACCCGGAGCTCTGTGAAACTTGGGCAAAGCCTGGACAGGCCACTAGATGTAATTGTATCCAATTGTGCAGAGAGAGCTGCAGCTTGAGTGTTACCATAAGATATTGATCTGACAGCACATGCTCATGGCTAGCCATACATTTAGTAAGAAATGAATAGCCCTTTCAAACTCACAAATCAAACGCGAATATGTGTTCCGGCTCTTCTTGTTGGTTGCATTGCTGGCTTCCAGTCTTTGTGGGGTAATGCTCAGCCGCTGCTCTGAGCATCTGTTGAAGCACATAGGAATGTCCTCATCATTGACTCCAGGAAGATGACCTGGAGCAGGGATACCTATGTCCACCAGTGTTTTATTCTTTGTTGTAGTGTTACAGCTTCTCTACACAAGCCTGTTAATTGGCTGTATTTACCTTTGGTTTATCACAAAACTAAGATCCAAGCACTATATGAAGAGTATGTTCTTCCCTGTTTTCCCACCACATGACCTCTAGGTGACACTGTGACACAGGGGTATAGCACAAGTAGACAAGCATGAAGAACATTTGCTTTTGTGTTTGTAAATACTACACCATTTCCACTTCTCTTTAAAAAAATACTCTTGCCAACAGTGATTTAAAAAAAGAAGAAGTGCAGCTAGAAGGTCATGACATTTAAGGAGCCTATAATCAGCCATGAATGATGCGGGAATGCAGGGAGCAATGACAGCATTTAGGGAATGCTGACAGCATAATAAATGCCGCTTGCAGAAAAGTGTTTATGGGGAAATGGGGTTTTCTTCTCCTTGACTACAACAGTCTTCCCTGATCTAGTGCCTTCTAGATGGGGTGGACTACAGGCTCCACCAACCCCTGCCTCCAGGGCAATAGAAATGATGAGCGTTACAGTCCCGCACATCTGGAGGGCACTGGGTAAGGGACAACTGGACTACTATGCCATTCCAAAACATGGGTCAGCTTATTCCATAAAATAAACCTAGTAGTCACCTATTTTCAGGGACTTGTTGATTTGCAAAGAGAAAACATGGTCTTTGGCACAAAATCTAAGCCTTCCAGGTGCAGAGATCTCTGTCAAATCATTTCAGAAGTGTGCTGGGAATGTGTGCCTGTATTTTCTATGATTATGAGGCCCTCCCATATGACCACCATTAATTTTCTCTTTATCATCCTTACCTCTTCATTGCTCATCACTTATCCATTCCACTCTCATTCTGCAGCACATTGCAAAAGCATTTAAAAAAGGAGAAAGAACAGAGAGAAAAATCCGGAATCTCCACAACTTCAAATATTGAGCTCAAAATAATAGGAGGCATTTATGCAAAATAAGCAATTGTACATATATTAGCTTGATTTGAATAATGTATTCTGCCTAAGCTCTTCTGCTGTGCAGCCCCTTCTTTCCCCTGCTTGTGGTCTTCTGCAGCTCTTCTCTCCATGCCTATGTCTGGATGAGCCACAGCGTGAAAGAAATTCTGCCCTTGGGGGAAAAGAAAAACACAGAAAGGTGCTGCTAAAGTGAGTGCACACCTGTGCTGTGAACGCAGTGATTTGAAGCAGGCTGTAATGCAGCTACCCATCTCCTGCAAGGCAGAGATAGGGCCTGAGGATGGTGTCAAAGGGAAGCATGGTTGGGCACAGGCTGAGGGCCCGCCTTCCAGAGGAGCCCACCAAGAAGAGCCTCCTCGTCAGCCCTGCAACTTGCTTGCTTCTTGCTTCTCATTCTGACCCCAACAAAGGTGGAGGTGGGAAGGAGCAGCTGATGCCACAGCCTCCTTGCTCCCAGCACTGAGGAGAAGGAGCATGAGGAGCAAACATGGTGGTTGACCATGGTGGGAAGAAGAAAGGTTCACTGAGGGAACCCAACGTGTCTGTCCCAAACGTGGCACCAGCCCTGCTGGAGGTATGCCAGGGGTGAACCCTGCGGGTGCAAACATCCACTCTGGGTGGAGGCCTGGGAATGAATGGGGGAAGGCAAGAAACCTGACTCTGTCCATGGAGCCCATTTCCCAGTGGAGGCTTGTCAAGACAAGAAGATACAGCCGCTGTCCACCTGCCATCTTGGAACTCAGAACCTTAATTCCATAGAGGGGAAAGTCCTCCCAGCTGGAGCATTCGGGGGTAGGAAAGCCATGGTAATCTGCTTCTGCACACTTACTTGGGAGTAAGTGTAAATCCTGTTAAACTCCATAGGATTTGCTGCTGAGCAAATAAATACACCTGTTAGATACACATAGGAACAGCAGTCCTGGGACTGAACAACCACCTGCACAGTACTATCCAAGGGGGGTTTCCTCAGATATTTGAATGCTTCATGTCTGTGGAAAGTTAGCATGGCAATCTAGAATCCTTCTCCCTGATATTGCAGCCCTTGGGTGGATTTTTAGGCTGCTACACCCTGAGGATGCTTAGCCCTCTAAATATTTTATTGCATGTGAATGACTTGCTGTGCTTCCCGGTCCTAGTTCATGCTGGAGCTCTTTGTTCTTGTGGCCATAATCAGTGGCACAACTAGGGTTGGCCCTTGGTGCTTAAGTGCAGAGTCCCACAGTCCAGGGGGGGCGGGGGTGCAAATAACCATCCAGAGAGTATAAGGCCTGGGACCATGGCAAACAGACGTCTGCATCAGGACAGATGTGCAAGGAAGCCCCCACTTGCCCCGGCATTTTTCTGATTTTTCTGAACATTTTATAATCAGGGGTTTGTTAGCCAGACATGCACAGGATTACAGCCTTTTCTTTTATTATCTATATTTTTAAGCACATTCTTCTTATCTTCAGCAAAAACTGTGCTTATTGGCTAAGTAAATATGTGCTTCATAAATGGCCATCCAAGTTGACATCCCACCTCAGAAGATCGGGTCCAAAGGTAGTTGCACCACTACAACTACTTGCCGCAACTACTATTCATACTGTCAGGAGTTGGCAAGTTCTCCCCTTCCCTGCAATGAAAGCCTACATTTCTGAGTACCTGGTAAGGACCCTTTCGTAAGACACAACATGGGGAAGCAACACGGAGGGCGGCTTGGCATGGGTGCACCCTTATCAGTGCAGCGTTGTGCTTCTTGCAGCAGAGAGTTTCTGCCTGACAGATGAGACCCAGCACACTCTCTGGATAAGCAGGATCTGGAGCCCAGATTTCCCCAATCTGTTCTCCATTCAACTACTGGGGTTCTTCAGGTCTCCTCCAGCTCTGTGATCCTGTGAGACCTGCCAACACACCTTCCCTCATCTTATTTTATTTTGGTTTTGCCTGATCAGTTGGGACTTGGCCCTGAACAGAAGCAAGGGAAAGAATAAAAAGCTGCACAAGCACCATTGCTGAACAGAGTGGACAAGGATGAGGGCCATGAGTTGAAATCATCAGCATCTCCATTGCCACCTCTTTTCGCTTCTTTGGGTCAGTGTGCAGAAAGCAGAAATACCTTGCCTCTCCTCAGTTAGACTCCATCTTTCCCTCTCTTTCTCCCTCTCTAACTCATTTTGCCACTTTTTATGAGAAAGATCCACATGGCATCTGACAATGGTAATAAAAACAATATAACACTATAAAATACAATACAGCATATCATAAGGCACAAAAAAGAATAAATCAGAGCATCATAAAACAGCGACACAAAGAACAAAACACAGGAGCCAATAAAGCCAATGGCAATAAAACCAGCCAGGATGCTCAACAAAGGCTCTTGGAAACAGCCATGCTTTCACAGCCTAAAAAAAGCAAGCAGAGCCAGAGCCAGGTGGCTCCATCCTAGAGGGATGCATCGTACTAACAGTCCCACAACTGAAAAGGCCCTGTCCCCTGTCCCCTCCCCCACGTACACACTGCACATCACACATGCACACCTTATTTGCTAGGGAAGAACCCTAAAATTACATGTTTACATCCCTGCAGCAAAGATCGGATGTGCGTTGATTGCAAGCACAAATTTTTAGTAAAGGGAATAATTTACAGTGATCTATCTGATGAAAGTTTTAGATTTGTTTTTGCCTACTGATGCTTTTTGACCTGGTTTGTTTAGAGGCATCATGCAAATGAAATCGGGCTTTTCTGTGAAAACTTGCTCTGTAGTGAGTTCCTCTGAAATCAGCGAGACTTTCTGACGAAAGATGGTGGCACATGCTGTGGAGGATGGTGGCCCCAGTGTCCATCCCTGGTTTCAACCTGCTTTTAAGGAGCTATCCATGGTGCCAAATCCTATCACCAAACTAGGTTCAGCACTGTGGATACTTCCTGTAGCATTCAGGCTGAAACCCAGAGTGGAAACACTGCCCCACTGACGGTAGAGCCAGCAGTCACTGCTTGGTACATGCCCCACTGATTTTTACTCAGCTCTCCTGCTGACACCCATGGGACTCACAGTGCAACCCTTAGTAGGGTGGGGGAGTCAGGATGGCAGATCCCCCTCCACCTCCAAAATCATCCTGGCAGGAGATGCGATGAGGGCAGCCTTCCCATCTCTCCTACCCACACTGGTCAGCAGTGGATCTTTAAGGGGGAAAATACCACCCTGCCATCTGCCCCACCATCTCCTGTGGGCATGTAAATGCAGTGTGCCAACTAGATCGGCCAGCTGCAAAGAGGACAAAGGGTGACATCAGTGTGCCTAGGCTGACTGACGTACACGGATGCCCATTGGGAAAGAATGTCCTTGTTTGTTTGTCCATTTTCTACACCACCCTATAGCCAAAGCTCTCTGGGCAGTTGACAACACTCCTAGGCTGGACCGCTAGGTGTCCCCATAGCTGCCAGTCTCCTGCCACACTGTACTCTCCCTTCTGGTGGCTCCTTCCCTTTAAACCAGGGGTCAGCAAACTTAAACACTCAAAGAGCCATTTGGACCCATTTCCCACAGAAAAGAAAAACACCGGGAGCCACAAAACCCCTTTGACATCTAAAATGAAGATAACACTGCATATATCGTTTTTTACCTTTATGCTATGTATAAAAAAACTATAGTGTGTTGCATTTATGAAATCAATGTACTGCTACAGAGAAAACGAATTTTTATTTCTGCATGCAACAAAAACATTTTGAACTCCGAAAAAAAGATGCTGGGTTGAAGGTTACTTTCAAATGAAATGCTCAATGTCTATTTGAGTCCTCCTCGTATTTATGAAATAAAAAGCCAAACTTAAATTATGATTTTTGCTCAGATCAACCTTCCGCATCAGTTCCGAAATGGCTTTTTTTCTCTCATCTACATCCGGATATTTTTCAGCAAAGGCTGTGTGTTTGTTCTGGAAATGTCTTGCAACATTCGACTTTTTGTTGTTTGCCAATTTCTCACCACATATTAAGCATATTGGTGAACCAGTCTCGTCAGCAGTGAAACCAAATGAATCTGCCCACGTACCATTAAATGTTCTGTTTTCTTCTGAAACTTTTCTTTTCTTGGATGTATGCATGGTTGGCCTACCAGGGGTCAAAAAGCTCAATAAATCACATGCCAGCAGGTGTCGCACATTGGCGGTTGTGACACATATTTTGAGTGACAGGGAGCTGTAGCAGAGGGATGAAAGAGCCACATGTGGCTCCGGAGCTGTGGGTTGCTGACCCCTGCTTTAAACGGATCAGATGCCCTCCACCTTGGTGGACTACAGCAGCCCTGATCCCCAGCCAGAAGATGACTGGGATTGATGAGAGCTGTAGCCTACCACTTGCGATGGGCCGGATGGGAAAGCCCTGCAGGCTGTGTTCTGGCCCATGGGCAGGAGGCTCAGCATGCTTGATGTATAAAATCCCTGGGCAGTTATTATTATTCTTCCATTTTATTTCTGTCCTGCCCATTTTTCTTCTTGCGAGGAACCCAAGACAGCTTCCATAGCCCCTTCCACTCCATTTTTCCTCACAACAGCCCTGCGAGGTAGGCTAGGCTGAGAGTGAGTGACTGGCCCAAAGTCACCCAGTGAGCTACATGGCTGAGTAAGGGCTAGAACTGAATCTCCTGGATCCCCAGTCCAACACTCCCACCACTGTGCCAGGTTGGAGTGTGCTGTAGCCCCCAGTCTCCAATCCACATAGTTACCTCCAGTGTGAGCAACTTGGAGCAGGGTCTGCTTTTCATTAGAAGTCACTTGTGGACCAATCCCTATCCTAGAAGCAGGTAAACTTACATTAAGTCCTTGCTTTGAGGCCTAAAAGTCAAAGCCCACTGTCTTCCCTTTTCTTTGGGAGAACTTCTTTGTTGGACCTTCCCAGAATCTACACTGACAGCTCCAATGTCCCTACTATCACCCCAGTGTTGCTGCCCCACATTTCACCCAGGCCAAATACCATCTACAGCCAACACTGATAACATCTTTGCCTTTCATAGCTAAGCTTCTTGCTCACCTGGGATAAGTGAAGCTTATCTGATATGGTGTACAATTGGATTTTCCTAGTCGCTGGTGTTCTAGAATTGATTCCTAGTCTATTAACTGAGAGGGGGGCAATTTGGGGAAACCTCGTGTGTGATCAAGGACATGACAATTCTTATTATAAGAGTGAATACAATGTTTATGGGATGCGGGCAGAGAAATGTTACCATCAAGACAGTAATGAGTTACCAGATGCAAGCGGACTGATGTCCCTTTTCCCCCCTCCCAGACCCACCAAGAAAACAATTCTCTAGCGCAACCACATGGAAAATTATTGTAAACTATTGTGGTGATGGAAGCATGGTCGGATAAGGTTTTATACAGAGCAAGCAGATTGTACAGTGCAGAGCTGCCATTTTGGGGAACCTAAGCAAAATAAACATGCAGATGGTTAATAAGAGAGGCAGGACAAACACAAATGGATCTCATAAACTAATTGATGAGATGGATGGAAATCAGGACAAACATCTGTGCAATGCTCTTGGTTATGTTTCCTCATTAGTTCATGAATCAAGTTTGTTATAATGGAAAAGTGGTTCCCAACTGTCTATCCCCGGAGAACGGTTAGTGCACCATAAGAAAAAAATAGTAATTTGAAATTCCTATCTACCCAGCCTACTGTTTCTCTGTATGATTTACTGTTCCAGTGTCTCCATAGAAAGGAGGCAATTCACCTTGCTGGCTCTTGCAACCACTTCCAGTATAGAAAGCCACCAAAACTGGTCAAAGGTACGTAGCAGAACATACATTTTACATGTTGTTGTTGTTGTTAGTCACGAAGTTGTGTCCAACTCATTGTGACCCCATGGACAACATTCCTCCAGGCCTTCCTGTCCTCCACCATCCCCCGGAGTCCACTTAAGCTCACACCAATTGCTTCAGTGACTCCATCTAGCCACCTCATCCTCTGCCATCTCCTTCTCTTTTGCCTTCTACTGTTCCCAGCATTAGGCTCTTCTCCAGGGAGTCCTTCCTTTCATTAGGTGGCCAAAGTATTTGAGTTTCATCTTCAGTATCTGGCCTTCTAAAGAGCAGTCAGGCTTGAATTTTACATGTAGAAAGTCCCAAGTTTAATCTCCGGTATCCCACGATAGGACTGGGAAGCTGTCTGTCTGAAAGTCTAGAGAAATGCTGCTAGTGAATCAGCATGGACCAGGCGTGGGCAACGTGTGGGCAACTAACATTTGGATAGTGGGCAAACTATCCTCCAGATAGTTTGGCCTACGGTTCCCATCAGTCCTAACCAGCATAGCCAATGGTAATGGATGAAGGGAGCTGTAGGCCAGAACATACAAAATACCACACTTCGCCCACACCAGTGAGGATAATGCAAAGTTAGATGAAACAAGGAACAGATTTTTCTGTTCCTAGCTACCCATCCTCAAAGAAGGTGTTCCATCACCTCTCTGGATGAGTCACTGCTCTGGGATTACTTCTTTCTCATGTGGAGGTAGGCCAAGAAGAGTGATTCATGTAGAAAATGAGGGCAGGGAATTATGGTTCTTGCAGACCGTAAAGGTAATTTCTTCTAGGCAAGGGTGAAATGTGCCTTTGATTGTATCAAGATTTTTGGAAACACTCAAATAAACAAATGCAAACCTGTTGACTTGTGCATATTTTCCCCTCATTTTTGAAGAACAAAGATTTTGAAGATGGACATAAGATACATAAGTTGCTATGTGCACACATGCACACAAAAGCTTCTCCATGGTGGCCATAAGAAAAATTTCAAAATCCATTTTAGGGCAATGCCTTTATTGGCTAAGCCAAAGGTATTAGTTGGGCATGGTGAGGCTTTAAATTGTCAGTATCCAGAGCCCCAGGCAGAGGGCTCTGATCGGAGAACCAGTGCCTTCCAAATCACAAAGCGGTGTGCAAGCATTCATTCTTCACCAAGTTCTTTATCAGAACTGGGAGGAAGTACAGGGAAGCTGATTGGTGCTGGTCATGGAATCACAGTCTTGGGCCACCAAGAGTTCTTCAAAAAAAGGAGAAGATAAAAGCAGGGAGATTAAACCTGTGAATGTTATTGCAATAGAGGTATTCAAAACTTATGGTAGAAAGCTGTATTGCTTTATTTTTATTTTTTTGCTTTATTAAAATTCACATTAAAATTATTGATGATAATAATACCTGTGACCCTAATCAAAAGGACAGATTAAACGGGGATCTTCTAACATGCTGGTCCTACAATGGTCTCTAGAGGGCGCTGCCAAGAAATCGTCTCTTCAGGGTGTGCAACCCCACCATGAAGGTGACACATTAGTGAGTGTTTGGAGGCTTTTAATGTTCAGTGGAGCTGTGTCCAGCACAACCAGTGACTTCTAGGCTATGATGCTTGAGAAATCTGAGCTTTGCAGATTCAGACAGAAAAAAGACTTGATTCACCCCACCGGTGTGCCACCTGGAACTTAAATGATCCACAAATTAAATTTGTGATGCTCGGATTTTTGCAACGCACACTTCTTTGCAGAAAAATGTATCAAAATACATTCAGAACTGACTCTTTAGAAATGCATGTTTAAACAAAAGAAATTGGGATTTTTGAGCAGATTATTTTAAAAAAACAAACAGCAGATTAATGTGGAGTTGGATGGAAAGGATTAGGGATGGATACATGCAAAAGCAATACAGTCTGAAAATAGACCAAGAGAGAAATTCTATGCAACTCTTTATAGAAGGAAGAAGGGTGGATGTCATGAGTTTCAGGACTGGTGTGAAGGGCAGGTGAGGCTGGGCACCCACCGAAGGACTGCACCACAGCACAGGGACCCCCTGGACTTGTTTCTCCCCGTCCCCCTTGCAACCCGCTTGTTCACCTGCCTGTCACTCTGGTCCAGACAGTGGTGTTGGAAGAGCCGGAGATGCCCCGGACTCTTTGCTCCCTGCCTGCCAAGCAATCAGGTGGCAGCCGTGGAGAAAAAGAGGACAAGAAGCAAGAGCAGCTGGTGACACTGGTGGTGAGCAGGTGGATTCACAGAGGAAAAGGGCCCATTGAGGGTCCCTTGCCCAGGGGTCCTCCTGGAAGTACGCCCCATGGAAAATAACTGGGCTTATTTCTGGACAAGTGTGACTGCATTGCAGCCTCATCCACCCATCCTGACTTTTAGGAGGCAAAACAGGGTGGGAGCCAGGATCTGTCTGCCATGCTGTGGGAAGCAGGGCTTTGCTTGCTTAAGGTCCTCCCACCGAATTTGGGGAGACCCTCTCTCCTCTCACACACACCACAGCTCATGCCATTCAGCAGGGACTCCTGGCTCTCTCTGCGGCCCTTTCAGGGGCTGGAGGGTTGACAAAATCCACTTTCAGAGGCACAGTTGATCCAGTAGCAATGCCAGAACTGTGCATCTGGGTTGAAATCAAGCTCCTTCCAGAATTGGGTAGGTGCAACACAGAAAAGCGGGGGGACCCCATGCCATTTTGCACAAGCATTGCCGTTTACACGCACACACACACAAACAAGGGAGATATTAATACTTTCGCCCACATCAACTCTATCCCCCAAAGATGTATATATTTTCACCCAATCAATTAGAAAGAGCTCCATAGCACCTGGGGAAGTTATATGAGCCCCCGCAATTGCCAAGTGCACCTGCCAGGGCTAAGATATATGCGCCTCATCCTCCCCGATATTGCCCATCATGTTTTTTCAAGTAAAAGGAAAGATTGCTCTGCACTCCAATGATTGCTAAACCCCCAGTCTCTGCAGTGCAGGAGCTGCGTTGGGGGAAGAAAGGATGCAATTTGTCTTGGGGAGTGGCACTTGATCAATTCTATTTCAAAACTCTAATTATATCAACAAAGGGCTCTACATGGCGCCGCTGGCTGGGATTCAAGTTTTTGTTTATTTATTTCCATGCACATCCAAGAAGTTCTCCCCTTTGTCCTTTTTAGACTTGCTGGAAGAAATGAGGTCAGGTTTGAGGCGCATCAACATAATGGCACGTGTGGGGGAGGAAGGGGGAGAGAAAGGGTTGGGGGCTGTAAATACAGAGGGGTGAAATGCGGGCAAAGCTAGCAGAAGAACTGGGAAGGGTTGCAGGGAAGATTCGGGGGCAGGAGAGCTGGAGGAGGAGTGGAATAATGGAGCAGGCTTGCTCAAGTGATTCTGGCAGCTACTGTGGCTTACATGCATAAATGGCCCCCCACAGAACAAACACAGGGAACCACCACCTTTTGTATCAGTGGTGGGGACATGTGCCCCCCGACCTTCGATTGGACTGCAGCTCCCTTCAGTCCCAGCCAGCATGGCCAGTGGGGAAGGCTCATGGGAGTCACAGCCCAGCAGCATCTGAAGGGGCGTGTGTTCCCCTTCTCCAGGGGTGCACATCCAGCTGCCAGTGGTCTAGAGCAGATAAACTGAGCAATGCATGCATCTGTGTTATCCAGCCCAGAATCTGGGGAGCTGAGGAGCACAATAGTTGGGCACAGAAGGTGCTACAGACAGTGTCCGATCAGAATCCAAGGCAGCTAAGTCTAGGCAAATTAGGAACCCGTTTTCACAACTTGTGCTCCCCTTAAGATCTGTGAATTCATAAAGCACTCATTCAACACAGCAGGCATCCTACATGGTTCCCATGGTTTGAAGTTTTTTTTATCATGATCTACCTGACAGACAGTCAAGTGGTTTCTACTTTCCACCCTCCCCTGTCAGTCCTCCCACTTTTGCCAGGTATCCCATCAGCCACTGCTCCTGAAAGTCAATCCCAAAGTACATCACACCCTACCTATGTCACCTGCCTCTTCCTCATTGGTCCACACTCACAAGCTGGATGGCCAGAGCAGCTCCTGTAGTTGCCACTCTTTAAAGAGGACTTTGTGGTAGTTGCATACCAGGACTTTGGAAATCATGATCCTGGGTTCATGATGCTGGATTCACAACAAGCCATGGTGGTACAGAGAAGCCACAAAACAAACCATTGTTTCTTATCGTGGTTTCTAAAGATCAAATTTACCATGGTGAAATACCATGACTGGATTGAGGCAGCATGACAATAATGGTAAAAAACCCACCATGGCTTTTTGTATTGCCTGAATCCAGCAGGTGGCTTTCCATCAACAATGGGTAATCAACCACAGGGCGCAGAATCATAGAAGAGTGGGGCTGGAAGGGGCCATGAAGGCCATCAGGTCCAACCCCCTGTGGTTGCAGGACACCACATTACACCATCCCACTCAGGTCATTCTCAGTGTTCAACAGGAAGGGTTCCCCAGGGCAGCTCCAGGTTATGAAAGGCCCTGGAGCAAGATACCCTCAAAGCCCCCCTCCCGCAGGGAGGCTACCTCCTTACCACCCTTTCCTACCTGCTTCCATCACTCTTTACCCTCTTTTGTATCATCGTTGCGACTTGCCTCATTGGCTGCAACAAGAGGCAGGTGAACATGCAGGTTGCCATGGGGATGAGGAAGGGCAATCTGAGGAGGCTTGTGCCCATGGGCGGCTGCCAGGAATGGGCCCCCAGCAGGTGCCTGATCATGCCTAGCCTCAATCCCAGCCCGTCTTTCTTCTGCAGAGACAAGCCTAGGATTGCACTGTCAGTCTCTTTCCCATCCCTGCCTCTTTTGCACATATTCACTCATGAGTCCCTTCCTTCCAGCTCCACATTAATCCTGATGCTTGCCCGATCTAGAGGGTGTGACTTCTAGCAGCTTTCATTTTTACTTTGTTATTGGCAGTGTCTTGAACTTGTGAGCACTGACAGAATTTGTGGGGATGTGATTAAAATATTTTGGTTTGCTTAATAAGAGGCTATGAATTGCAACTGCAAGGAAGGGGAGGGAACCCAAGGGAGGCAATTGAAAAGTAGAGAGCAGAGGAGCAACGGGATTAAAATAAATGTAGTATATGCAAAACTACATTATTTGTTGGAGGGAATGGGGAACGTTCAGACATATCAGTCACATTTTCTTTTCTTTCAGGCATGCGCCAGCCCACCAGTGATCTCTCCAAGTACAGACAGTGTGATGATGTCACACAGTTGTCTGTTCCTCACCATCCTGTTATAGCATAAATGAAGGCTTTGATCAAAGGTGCAGAATCTATTTGCTGGAGAATCTCCACCTTTCATCAGGGTATGAGGGAGGAACGAGCAAGTTACTAGCCCTTATGGATGCTAGAACAGGTTTTGTGAGCAATGCCTGCTGAAATTTGAACAATTTATTGAAGTCCCTTTGGGTCTTCCAAGCCTTTTCATTTTTAAGTAGGGGAACCTTCAGAAGTGGTTTTCTATTTAAAGAAATCACTTAAAAGAACAATCAGCAAGAACATTCTGGTTTGGGGAGAAAACAGAAACACAGTGAAAGAAAAACAGCAATGAATGTCTAAGACACATGAAAAGTCCATGCCAACAGAAAGGCCTTCACCTGGCCCTGGAAAGAAAGCAGAACGGTCACAGGTTGTCACCTGCCATGCCTCAGAAGGTGGGGGAGCCTGTTGCCTTTAATGAGATTCTTATACCAAGCCAGATTCAGGTGGTCTATGATAACTCTATGATTCTTGTTAGTCTCTTGACACTTCAGGATGTCAGGATGGAGGCCTGCAGCCCTGGCAAGATGCCATCAGTGGATCCATTAATCCCATCCTGTCAGTTTCTTGGCTTTTCCCATTGTCTGCACACAGCAGGCTGTTCCTCTGGAAGATGCCCATTCCAGTGCAAATCCAGAGGGCAAGCCAACACCTTTCCTTTCACCTTCCCTTTCCACATTCAGCATGCGGCTGTGAGGAGTGGGAGCACCACTGTCTCTGGGTTTTGGTGAGGTATCAGGGCTGGTGCCCAGGGCACCTGCTGAAGGATCAGTCCCCAGCAAAGCCCGCTGGGTTTGCTCCCTCTCTTGCAGTCTGCTTCTTCAGCTGCCTCTCACTCTGGCCCAGGCAACGGCGGTGGAGGGAAGGAGGAGCAGGAGCCTCCTGCTCCCAGATGTACAAGCAACAAGCAGGTGGCAGCCAGGAGGCAGAGGAGAAGAGAAGGGGAGGAGGCGCAAAAGCCGCAGGTGACACTGGTGGCGGGAGGAGCACTCCCTGCTGAGGGAGGAGCCCCATTGAGGGGTCTTGCCCAACTGTCCACCCACACCTGGAGCCCCCTTCATAAGATACAAAAGATAGCCAGAACAAATGCACTTATTGTACTGCTTTTCACACACACAGCCATAGACATGGCTGCAATGACTCCCTGCTAGAAGCATCCCCCCTCTCTCCCCCCCCCCTTCTCTTACTTGAATCAAGGGTGGCCATGTATGACCCACCCAAGGGAAAAAAGAGGGCACCAATTCGCATCAAATCTGCATGTGCTGATTAATATACAATGGTGCACACTTAGAAATGCTCTGAAATACAATCACTCTCACCAGAGTGAAGGAAAATCATGCCCAGGTAGCTTGTAAGCCTACTTGGACTTCCACCTGGGTGGAAGCAGGGTGGGCAACTTCAAGCCCCCTCCTTTCTCTCCCTGCTTAGGTTTCTTTATCTTTAGAGCAGATTTGGACTGGGCAGCCCTTTGAAAGGGCAGGTCTTGGACTTTCTTCTCAGAGTCAAACCAGCACTGACACACTGATATGTGTCTCCCAAATGTGAGTGGCAGTTCAAGGAGGACGATCTTGACCAGAAAGTCACTGTCCCCTCACCACTTCTTCTGATCAACTTTGCAGCCTCCTTCAGCTGGTGTGTGTGTGTATTTGTGTAAGGTATAGAATCACATGAGATGATCAGCCTGGATCTGGACACAGAAACACAGAAACAGAGCAAGTCAGAAGGGGCCTCCTGGGCCACCATGTCAGACTATAAATGGGACTCATGTCTGAGCACTCCTCCATCCGAGGAAAAAGAAGTCTCTCCCCACACTGTAAAGAATAGTGTCCCCCCCAGACACAGTCTGGCCAAAGGGAAGGTACAGGTTTACTACCTCGGAGGGAACTGCTAAGCACCGCCTGCCCCTCTGGTCCCAGGAAGATCAGCTCCTCCCTCGCAGGTGGGGTGTCGCAGGTGGGCCTGCTCAGGCACCTGTGAAGGGCCCACACCCAGCAGCGGCCCACTGATGAGGGCCTCCTGGATCTCCTCTGCTTCTTCAGCCTTGCTGGCCCAGGCCAGAGCAGTATGGGATAGACACAGCCAGTGCTGCTGCCTCCTTGCTCTCTGCCCATCGAGCGAGCAAGCAATAGCCATGCTGAGAAAGAGGGTGATGCACAAGAGCAGCAGCACACACTGTTTGTGAGAAGGCCGATTCGCTGATGGAGGGGGACTTCTGAGACCCTCTTGCACAAACCTCGGAGCCGGTGCTGCAGCCCCCCCAGGTCCTGCAGCTGAGTCAGTGGCAGCCCCGTATTTTTGAGGGACATGCACTGAAGCAGAAAGAAGGAAATAAAGAGCGGAGGAGGAATCCAAGTACGAGGATGGCACAAGCTGTCAGTCAGGAGGCAGGCATCAGCCAGATCTGTGACCTTGCCCGGCATCCTGCCCAGTTCTCCCCTTGGCTGGCATGCGCCCACCTGGGGTACGCACAGAACAGATGATCCTTGGTGCACCCCAGTGATGGGAAGAGGCACACCACATGCTCCAGTTACCGCTAAGCTCTCTATGCCTCCTCTCCTCTCTCTCTCATCCCATTGTAAATGCCTATTAGGAGATATTATCCAACCGCTACATAGAATATTAAAAAAAACTAATTAAAGCCACGTTTAAAGCCAAGCAGGGCCTCTGTTCCTTGCTCATATAATAGTTTAACAGCCCTCCTTTCAGGCACACATTCTGTCAATCTACAAATCTTTTGTTAAGAGTAAATGGATACAAATAGCTGTTTTCCATATGCACAGCAACATCTGTTACTGCCAGGAAAATTTGCATGGCTAAATGTAATTTGCGTATTATGTCATTTATCAAAAAAAAAAAAAAAAAGAGGAGGAGGGGGAGGAGAGACGAAAAAAGTTCAAATGCTGATGAGGCACATAGAAAAGGATGTCCCAAGGAGAGCACAGGAAATCGGGTGGCTCCCAGCTTCCCTGGGGGTCCTCCCTGACAGATTCCAAGGAAGGGGGAATGTTATCTGTGGGTCACAGATACAAAGATTGAAGGAGCAAGAAAGGAATGGTTTCCAGGCATGTTCACTCATGCACATTCAGTAGTGCAGCATCAAATGACAATGTAAACCTATGTGACTCACCTACAGCAGATCAAGCATGGCCAAGGAGACATTTCAGAGCACCTGACTGGCATCAACTCAGTTGTGCGCATCCACAACCCCATGGGGGAGGGGGGGGTTCACACATGTGCCGATGAGTCAGAGGATGAACATGGAACACCATGGACTGAATAGTAATTTATCGTGGGATACTGCTAATGGCCAGCAAAATCAGCCTTCCTCAGCCTGTTGCCCTCCAGGTTGAGGAAGGCTGTGCTATATTATTGGAGGGAGGGAGGGAGGGAGGGATATCCTGCCCCATCAGCTAGGAAGGGTCCCTATATGGTGAGCACTTTGCCATTCTGGTGTGACTCTTTCCCAGCTGACCATTACCCTCCCTGCTAGCAGGGTGTGTATCAGTTGGAGGAAAGCCAGATCAACCAGTTGCAGTTTCCCCAGATAGAAAACAACCACATGGGATCATCATTATGTCAAGGAAAAGTAACTCAAATGTGGCTGTGGGTTCAAGAGAATAGGGTCAGCTTTAGGGGACATCAAAGGGGGTTTTCATGAATAGGTGAATCAGCCCTTCATCTGGAACATACTGGATATACTACTGCATATGCTATTCTTCCCTTCCCTTCCATTTCTACCACTGTACCATTTGTACCACTGTACCAATCCATGAGATGGATTCAGCATCACATGAGTGGGAGTCCTCTTGGGCAGCAGGACTGCCTTATCCCTCTCCTCCAGTCCCCTGAATGTGCCCCACATCTGCATTGAGGGCTTGCAGGCAGAGAGTGAAAACCTGACCCACCAACAGTCCCCTTTTCTTGCTAGAATGTCTCTATCAGATCTCACCTTATTGGTATTATTATTATTATTATTATTATTATTATTATTATTATTATCCACAAAGGGCCCAGCATTATAATGGGTTCATGTGTGTGCATACATGCACTTACATGCACTGAAGAAAGGCTTATAGATGGCAAAACCTAAAAGGACTGGCACACTTTGGCTCCTTTGTCAGGACCCTCTTCAGTGAGGGCTAGACCATGCACTGCCATTGACAGTGGTCACCTTTTGCTTTCACTCCACCAGTTTCCCTAAGCATCGCCCCTTAAATTTGTTGATAGTGTGTGAGGAGATCATTCATTTACACACTGAGAACGTAAAAGTATGCTTTTGGGAACGCCAGTGGGATACTCCTAAACTGCCCCTACTATTTGGAGCAAAAAACCGGTTTGGACCCCTCTTAAGTAGGCACTGGATTGGAGCCTCTTTACTGTGCCCCACACAACCACTGAGAATCAATCATGTATAGCCCTGGCCCAGTTTCCATTGCTTGGCTGCTCAAAAGTTTAGGAAAGTCGATCAGAACAGAAGGTTAGTGTGGGAACTGGCTTTATCGGCATAGCAGTCAAAAAGGGCACTGATCTGATCAAATTGATGACATTCGCACATGCTCTCCTCCCCAGCTTTTGGGCACTTGGTGGATTCTCTGAGCTGTCAAGTCGTGGAATACTCCCAGGAGAAGAGATGCCACAACAAGCAAGTTTCCTGGGCAGGACATGGTCTGAGAGCCTTCCCTGCCTGCTCACATTCTTCGTGCCAATGGGGCTTTAGCCTTATACTGTAAGCCTACCTTATAAATACTTTCCCCTATCATGTTGAGCCTACTGCCTTTATTGAATTGTTACATTTCCTTCATCATCCACTGTCATTCTCATCTTCCCATAGCACATGGCCCTTCATCACCCCTTCCTCCCATCTCAACAAAAAACTAGCACTAGTGGTATTTGGGGTCAGAACTGACCCCAGATGAAAAAGTTTCAGGCAATGAAAATGTAGCATATGAAAAGTCTTCGTTCTACCTGAAATTTTACCCCAGGAAGTTTCAATCAGCATAAGCAAGACTTTCAGCACGAACAGGTAATTTTAGGTTTAATCCTTCCTGAGGCTATGCAAAACAAGAAAATCTACATAACAATGCTTGACTTATTGATCTTTTCTCTGCATAACAATTGTTTAGCTTACTAATTTTAAAAAGTCATAGCAAATCTTTCCCTCAATGGATTTTAATTCTGTTTGCTGGAGATGTTAGCTAACCATCTTAGCTTTAAAAAGTTATGATCTGGACTGAACCTTCTTTTGTTCCTCTGTTTGGGACCTCTTGTTTGGGATATAAAACTACTGCATACAACTATATAGAATCTAGGGTATGTCGGGGCATATTTTGCTTTATTAAAAAAACTCATAAAAGGCAAAAGGTTAAAATGTGGAAACTATTTGTACTAAGCACTTTGTGCCAATGTCTTAGAAGGGCAAGTCAGTAGGACTACTTATGAGTAAATTCCAGTACACAATGTGAGCTGTGAAGTGCCAGTTACCTCACAATGTGGAATGAAGTAAGCACTGTAGAGTTTTTTCACATTAATTAATTAATTAAGTCCTGATTAACTTCTTGCATCCTCCTCCAATCTTCTCCAATATCTCTCCCTGCCCACCTGCTCTATAGTCCCATGTTCTCTGTCCATTGCTCACTCTGCAACTTCTTTCAACTTCCACACCTCTTGACTCCCTCTTAACTTCCCTGTATCCTGGCATCTCTCCCCAGTGTTCATCTACCTCCTTGGGGAGCTTGTTTTGTTTATTCCAGCCAGATGGACATCCTTCTTTTCCCTCATCAAAGTTGACTGTAAATCCCTTTGTTCCCCCAAGAGTAGCTCAGCCAATCCATGTCAAAAGCTTTGCCACCATAAGCTCAACAGACCAGAGCACTTTTACTATGTGTAACAAACTTCTTAATGATTGAGCTTCCCCAGCCCGCAGCCATCCAGATGTTCCACTGTCAGTTCTCAGCTTTTCCTACTATCAACCATGCTAGCTGGAATGAGAGAAGTTGCAAGCCAACACATCTGGAGGGCACCAGGTTGAGGAAGCCGATTCGATTCTGCAGTCTGCTAGCAACGGCAAAGCTATCATTAACTAAGGGAAAGGTTTGTTTCCATCCAAGCAGTGAGCTGGAAGGAGGGAAAAAAGAACACACACGCGCGAGCACACACACACACACCAGATATATACGCAACACAGGTTGATGGCCCCATCAGTTATAAATGTCACCCCCGCCTAGTGTGAAATGTAGGGACCCAGCAGCAAACATACCTGCATTTTGTTTGTATGAAAAATAAATTGATTGCAGGCTGGCATATGGTAGTGAGACGTGCATTTTGTCAGCCTTGGCAAATATCCCCAGCTCAGCCCTGTGAGGGATATGGGAAAGAAGTCATGAAAATTCTACCTATTCGAAGGCTGGCTTGAGGAACCATCCTCAGAACGGCACTTTCCAATGCTATGATGATAATGGGGCAAAGACCTGAGCAACAAATTACATCACTTATGAGACAAGGAGTGTGATTATCATTATGTGGAGCTCAGCTCCTAGCTGAAGAAAGCTACAGCCATCTCCCAAGGAAGTGCTTTCCTTTCCTTTCCTTTCTTTCTTTTAGAAAAACAAACAAGGACATTAATTGCAAGACACTGACATTTTGAAAACCTTATCAACAACTTGAATAGGATTTGACAAGCTGTAGCTCTCAGTGCACTGCAGTGATAGGATCTTCCATGTATCTGGGAATGGCTCCATTCACAAGTTAAACATGGAGACCTGGGTACAAAACCTCAGCCCTGGAAGCCACGTCCTACTCTGCCAGATGGTCTTCTTCCAGTCCTGCTACGTTCCCCAACCCTTTTGGGAATTGGGGAATTGATTTGGAAGCTTTTGTGAGGCTCTTTCCCTCATTCTCAAAAGGGGAAGTAAGAGCTTGAAGCTAAAATATGCCAGCCTATTTAGCCCCACAAGTGTGGGTCTTGCATCTCTGTGGTAATGAACTGGAGTGTTTCCAGATGAAGCTGTTACAGGGTTTCACAGAATATGCACAGAATGTTATTGGGGAGCGGGTTGAGATAATGCCTTCTTCCACTCATATCAGTGTTTTCCTAGTGCTTCTTCTGCCTTTTTTTCTTACCACAGAAACTTCACTGATAACAGTAAGAGCCTCCATTTGCGAAGCACCCCTTCAGCTCCTAGAAGCAGGAGTGAAATAACTTTGTATGCTCCAGGAATTTTCCTTTCCGTTGGGGTTGTAGCAGAAGGCTTCTACCAGCTCCCAAAGCAGACAATCCTGTGCAGGCTTAGGCAGAAAAAAGTCCTGCAACTCCCAGCATTCCCCCAGCCAGCTGGCTGGGGAATGCTGGGAGTTGCAGGACTTTTTGCTTTACTGAACACACAGCTAGTACTCACTAAGGCTGTCAGTGTTGTCATCTTATCACGTGCCTTTCACAGCAGGTGTGAACTCATCCACCTCCCTTCCAAAGGAGAGTTTGTTTCATTTCTTCCAGATTCTGCTCTTACCAAAAGCACTAAAGTAGGCCAAGTGGTTTGTCCCTGGCCCATCAGTGAGCCTTGAGCTACCAAAAGGCAAGCCAGGTTTGATGCTCAGCGGATCCCTGCTCTACATGCACACACATTTTTGCCCACCACCCTCTCTTACCGCTACTCATCTTATTAGTGTAAAAGTGTTTTATAAACTCCCTGTCTGAGTCTATAGCTAAGGGGTGGGCCTTGGAAAGACCCACATTCTCTCTACCCACTGTGAGTTGCACTGGTAAGCATGTTAAACTGGGGGCTTGGGAGACCCTGTTTCTAGTCCCCACTCAACCAGGAAGCTCACTGGTGACTTTGGGCCAGTTACAGATGTCCATCCTAAACCACCTCACAGGCTGGTTGTTGGGAGGATAAAATGGGGATATGTAAGTCACCTTGGGATCCTCACAGGAGGAAAAAGGGTGGGATATGGATGCGGCATGAAATGATTCCATTTCTTCCCAGGCTTCCTTCTGCATTCCTATTGTTCATAATCCCATTCTTCATTTTGGCCCATCATACCCTTCACTTTCTCCCTTCTTTTCCCACTGGATTTGGAGCCCAATCTCAGCCTTTGTCCGTCAGAGCACAAAGTCTCATAGGTCTTTAACCCTTCAACTACCTGTAGAAAACCAGCCAGCCAAGCCTCCTCCAGGCACAGCATTTCATCCCAGAGATCAGGCGAGCATCATCTGTTAAATTTCTGCCTGCTCCTCATGCCTTAAAAACTCCCCATAATCACAAGGTGACAACCCATCTCCTCCCATTCTCGTCTTTTGTGGAGCACAACCCTCCACAAAGACACCATTTTGCCCAGAGTTGTCAAACTTCTCCTGTTTTAAGCAAGTTCTCCCCACTGCTCCTTTTTTTAGGGCTTCCCACCATTAGTTTTTCCAGTCCCACAGAACAGGCGCAATTCCCACAGGGGGAATCCTGAGCAGCCCACGCAGCAGGCATCCCGACGTTTCTGCCTTTGCCCCACATCCACAGGCCCGTGGACGAAACTTTCTCTCTCATTCCGTGCGGTATTGCTTTGGCAAACTCGCTCGCGGATCCCAGGGTTCCAGCGTCTATCTCCTGGGCTCCGAGTCCAAACCTGCATCCCAGGGGCCTCTCTCTCTCGCTCTCTCTCTCTCTTTCTCTGGAGTGGGGGGGGGCGGGGGGAGGAAGAGGGAGAGCGAAGGGGATTAGCCCGCCTCCTGTCCTGGGGGCGGAGGCAGACGCCGGTGGGGTGCCCTGCTCTGGCTAAGCGGCGGCCAGACAGCCCCCTCCAACCGCCGGTGCCGAAGTGAGCAGATGACGGGAGCGCATGAAGCCCGCGCAGCCGCCCAGCGCAGCCCCGGAGCGAAGGGCGCCTCCAAGAGGAGCATGATCTCCCGGCAGCTCAAGAGGCATCCCGGAGTGAGTCTCTTTCCCCACTCTCTCCCCCTCGGATGAGTAACCCCCAACCCTATCTTTCGAGGCAGCCCTAACCCCCAGATCCTCAGCCCCCAAACTTACCCAAGCCCTCTCTCCTCTTCAGCCCGCACAGAACGATCCTCACCTCTTCCTTAAATGAACCACAGCCCTGACCCGCTCCAGGTCAGGGCTGCTGCCTTAAGTTTTCACAGCTGCAGCCAGAAAGTCAACAGGTTCAGCTCTTCCCTAGTAGCTTTTCTCTCCTCATGCTATATCTATCATAGGGGAGGACTCTGGAAGGAGAGAGACAGTGCCAGTGGTCTTGGGTGGTCCCAAGTGGTCTTTTCCACACCCAGGGAAAAGAAAGTGGCAGCTGACCATTCCCACTATCCTAACTCAGGTGTGCCATCCTGCCACCCCTCACTACGTCTTCCACTCCCCAGGTTTCTCCATCCTCCCATTAAGGTTCTCCGTCCATGCTCTGGCATCTACTTTTGGCTTGCTTGCAACCCCATCCGACAGTGATCCTAAGGCCACTGAGTCCCGATTCTAATCCTTTTGTCACTCGAGAGGAGCAAGCTGGATAGAAAAACAGGCATTGCATGGCAAATACAGGCATTACCCTATAGTGTTCCAAATACAAATGACAGACTATACAAACTTAAGGGAAAGGAGGAGGAAATTTGGAGACTAGCAACTTCTCTTGAACTGACTCCAAGTTGGCAAGTTTTAGTAATTGTAACTTAAATCTACCCAAGACTTCATTTTTAAAATGAGAGAACTTGGGGTTCAAGAGCCAAGCCACACCTTTTATCCTGGAAGTCTTATCCCAGTTGCATGGGAATTGGTTACTCAGAAGGAAATCCACTCTGCCCATGCTCAGAGATTTCACCTATATTATTACTTACTTCCATTGTAACATGGCAAGGCTATGCCACTCATAACAGATTTCTAGGAGTGAACCCAGTCATACTTGGAGCAAGCTGTGCTCTGGATCTATATTTCCAAAACTGGACAAAGCAGTGTATTCTAAGAACCTTAACTATATTCGCACACAAACTCCTCATAATATGTTCTAAACACACAACAATGCATAGTTTTGAATGGACCATTCTCAATACCTTCTATCTTTTCTGCAGGTCCCCAGCTACTCCAGAAAGGGGAATGCTAACTCTCCCCTTCCCCCTTTTCCAAGCACTTGCTGTACCTTCTTTCCTCATCTTTTGCCTTGCACTGTGCTTTTCCATTGGTAGCTGGGCACTTAGTCCCTGGCAACTTTGCACAGCTTAGCCTATATGGAATCTCTCCTTGTCCTGGATAGCCACAAGGGTGTACATACTCACTTGCAGAGGAAAACTTTTAAAGCACAATGTTCAGAAGCCAAACAAATAAAAATATGACCGCAACTGCATGTTCTGAGGCTCCCAAAATAAAAATTATAAAAGCCAAGGAAGGAAGAATGGTCCTTCCAAAGTACCATTTTGACATTGGTGGAAAAGCAGGCACTGGAAAGATGACAAAAGCAAGCAGCCAGGGATTTTGCCTTTCTTCCCAAGTGGCTCCATAGCCATTCTCCGTGTTCCGGGAATTTCTCTCCAGTGCTCAAATGACACAACAACCCACTGGGGGTTGAGCAACCCTGAGAACAAACCATGGGTTCTCAGGATGGCTTGTTCTTGAAAAACTTGCAGAGACTGTGGCAAGGTTTGGGCAACGTAACACAGCATGATTGATTACCCAATGGTGTGCTGCTGTATCATGGGAACAAGGGGTGTGTGTGTATGTGTGTGTGTGTGAGAGAGATTGTATTTATTTATGTATGTATGCATATTTAATGCTGGGTAGCTTTTCCCTAACCCTAAAAGTCTGCAGCTGGTGTGCACACAATTGGCAAGAGGGGAGATCTGATTTGTTATTATTTACCTTGTTACATCTGATGCCTCCAAGGGTTTTTTTGACACTCCAGTAATAAATCAGCACACTGCAGGTTTCAGCCTATAGGCACACTCCTCCCCAATTCAAAGCAAGGTTTCCTACCATCGTTGCTGATCTGACTGCTGTTCCCCTCGGCTGACACACACGCGTGCATGCACACTTTGGAATTTCAGTAATAGAGGGGGAAACCTACAGTCCACCCAACCCTTTATCCCATCTCCCAAGGCCATTGTCTCACTTTCCATCAAAAATTCATGACGGAGATTTTGTTTACAAATATGAATAAACCCTGTTAAATTATAAATGCCCATGAGGCCTTCATATAAATACAATTTCCCCTCTCATAGGCTAAAGCAGGGAAGAGGGAGATGGCCTTATTTGAGTGGGGTTTGCACGTGCACACAATTCAACTCTGCTTTTTCATTTCATACAGAAATTTTAAAATACCCATAACATGACTCTTTGCTATAGATTGTGAGGGTGTTGTGACTCTCCAGATGTGGTTGGACTCCAGCACCCATCATCCTCAGCCAGCATGCCTAATAATGGGAAGATAGGAGTAGTAATACAACCACAAAAGTACATGTTTCTCACCCCTGCTATAGATCTTCACTTCATCCCATCTGAGGAATGAGTGCTGTTCAAACATTACCTGTGGGCAAGGTAACTCACCTTGAATCCATAGAGCAACCATATTGACGCATTCTACAACTCTAGACCATCAATGTCATCAGAATTCAACACCACTGAAGCCTTCCTGCACTGTGCCACTTGCAGGGTCACTGGGGGAACAGCATGTTTGAATATGCCTTCATCTTTTTTTTAAAAAAAAGCCTTCCTGCACATAGAAAGCTAGTATATCAGAGGAGGGTTTAGTGCAGTCTTTCCTCTGAGATGCTATTTTTCTGTGTTGAGCATTAAAATGCACAAGCAGAAATTGTGTGTGTGTGTGTGTGTGTGTGTAGACACACACACACACACACACACACACACACAGCTTGAATTCCAGATGGTACTGTTGTAGCACTTTCCATAGCTTTTTCTTTCTCCCCATGATTAGCAGAAAAAGATTAAATTATGCCAAAAATATGAGCTTTTTGCATTAAGCAATCAGTGAAGAAAGCAAATATACCTGTATGCATTTAACGTATGCATTGCAGAATTTAGGTTGCTCAATGCAAAATTCAGATTAGACTTTTTTGTTCTTTTACTCACGATACACATGATATTTTCTAGCTGCACTTCATTCTGGAGAAAAACAAAGGCAGCTGTGCAGGCTGTAGGGGAAAAAAGGCCCACATCCTTAAACTATAATACCTCCATTAGTCCAACTCAAAGATCATAAAAATGTGCAAGTGTTTATGATTTTTGAGCTGGAATAATAAAGGTATTACACTATGTGGATTCAGTCCAGCATGTTTCTTTAGCATGTTTTCATGGCTTACCATCAGAATACTCATAACCCAGCTGCCACCACAGCGCGTCTCCATCCCCCATGGTATCCTCGGCAAAGCACTGCCATTCACCACCAAACCTAGTCAGGTGACCATCTTCCCCAAAGATAATTCACAGGGCCTATTCCATGAGCATCCACTCCAGATGCACATCCACCAGAATTTCATGGCTGCAAATCATGTCCTTCTGACATCCCTGTCCTTTTGCATTTCTAATACTCCTCCCCCTCCCCCCCCCACACACACACAAATTATACATCGCTGAGGGCTTTTATCAGCCTTCTCCTCCGTGCTGTACTTGTTTATTCTGTGTGCAATAACCCCATCCCACATTAGCTTCTGTAAGCAGCTGTGTAAGTAATAAACAAACTGTAATAAGTTCCTTTAAAAAAGAAGCGGCAGCTTAAGGGACCTCAGTGTTAACTATGCATCTGGTTGTGGGTCTCAGCAAAAAAAAAAAAAAAAAGGTCTCCCCAATCATACTGTAATTTGGGGAGGGCATATAGCTAGTTCTGGGGAAAGGACGCAAAATTCTTCCAAAAGTTAATTGTTAAAAATTCCTCAGGAATAACATGCACTTGGTTTTAACAAATAAAACATAGGATACAACGGAGTCTTTCTTGGTAGCTGCTGGCTGGCATCCACAGTTTTTACTCAGAATGCCTGGACGGAGAGTGGGATGGAAAGATGGCCAACAAGTGATGGCTCTTGAGAGGTGCTAAAATTACTCCCCCCACCACACACACACACACACACACAGGAAAAAAACCCTAAAAGAAAAAAGCTTAAAAGGAAAAGTATGGACAGAAAAGAAGTTAAAAGAAAACCTTAAAGAGGTTAAGAGGAAAAGGGAAAGGACTGCTTTTATTCCTGCTCCCCATAGTAAGGCCTCCTTCACAAACTTTTGAAGAATTTCACTCCCCTCCCCACAAATTGGCATGACACTTCCATGGGGCAGGAATTCTCCTTCCAATTCAAGCTGCAAGGTCTCACCTGAGAACGTTCAACTCATCTTTTTTATAGCTGCTGCAGTGCAAACATCCTGCAAGGTTTACTGTTTGAACCTGGCCTTTCATACCTCACTCAGACTATAACTCCCATAATTCCCAACCAGTAGCCAGGCTGGCTGGAAATGATCAGAGCTACAGTCTCGACACGTCCAAGAGTCACCGAACTGGGAGAAGGCTGATGTGGACAGCCAGTTGCAGGGGCTGGGCATAGAAGAGAGGTCAGTGAGCTCCACTGAGCATCTGAGGACAATACTGATATTTTTAGAAAGTGTTGCCAAATTCTCTTCCCAAAGCAAAAACAAAAAACAAAACAAAAAAACCTGGGGTGGGGTTGAGAGAGAATGAGGATGGGAGTGAGGGAAGGAGGGATCCCAGAAAACAGGGGGATTGCTCTAGGAAAAAAAAAAGGAGTCTTCACAAATTGTTAACTGCAAATGCCAGGCTAGGGTTTCCTCTTGGAGGAAAAAAGGGAGTGTCTGCGGGGTGGGTGGGAGCTGGTGCAGCAAAGGCTGCAGAAGAGATTTCTGACACGCCATCCATTATCCACAATCAGCTGTTGTCTGCACCATCCACGTGCATCAGCATTTTCACCTTGCAACAGCTTCTCCTGCTGCTATGCGGTTGCACTTCCCAGGGTGCCCAACTGCCTCGGCCTGTGATTAATGCCAACTCTACATCTCATGCCAGCTGAGCAAAAAACGGCTTGGAGCCCCAGAGCTCCACTGGTGGGGCCGAAATGGAGCAGAAATGTGCCGTTCTGGCAAAGCAAAGATTTGAAAGGCGTGGCTGCGGCGGCCTCATTGCAGGCCGGGGCCTACAAATGCTCTGGAGGTCCCTTTCCTGGAGAAGCAGCAGCGATGGAATGGCTTTCTCACAGCAATGTCTGTCCTGCAGGTACAATGCAGCCTTTCCCCAACTGGTGCCCACCCAGTGGGTGGGCCCCCATCCCTAGGTTGGGGATGCTATGGGTCCAACTTCCCTGGAGCACTCCAGGGGGAGAGGCTGCTGTAGTAGGGGATGCAGAATAAGTTCTGGGGCAGGCAAAAAGCCCCACGGCCATTAGGAAAGCCATGATTCTGCACTCACTTTTCTGTCACCAACATCCTGTCCTCTTTATAACTAGGCTATTCTGTACTCAACCAGAAGCTACCATATACCAGGCCTGAGCTTTGGTCTGTCTAGCGCGGTCTGGACTTCCCTGGCTGGCAGCAGCTCCCCAGGCTTCTGTCCCCAGCCCTTCCTGAAGATACCGGGAACTTTGGCATGCAAAGCATGCGTTCTGCCACTGACCTCCAGCAGCCCTTTACAAAAGCTAAGCCAGGCCACTTCCTCCTTTCTACCCACCTTGGCCCTTTCATTCCTTGGCTCTCTTTCATGTCCTTTTGGGTGATTTGCACTTGTATTTGCCTATTACATCAACGAGTGTCATTCTACTCTTTGGCCAATCAGCACACTTGTAGCTGAAGTTCAGAAAAAGCTGGCACTTCTCTTCAGGGTGCCTCATGTGTCTACCTAATATTGGTTATTGTACCTCTGTGGCCCTGAGCAGCACATTAAAGCTCAGCAGCCTCCCTGTGGCTGCTGCGACCACCAGAAGCATCCAACCTACTGACCAGGGCTGGTGTCCCAGGCAGGCACGGTCAGGCACTTGCGAGGGCCCACACCCCAGCAGGGGCCCACCAACAAAAGGCTCCAGGAGTTTCTCCTCCTCTTCACTGCTGCCACCTGCGTGCCCACCTGCCTCTCACTTTGGCCCAGCCACAGGCCTGTTGCTAGGAAGGAGGAGCAGCAGATGCCATGGCCTGCCTGCTCCCTGGTTCTCTGCCCGTCCGTTGAGTAAGGAAATGAAAGGGGATGGGAACCAACAGCCAGTGGGAATAACCAGGAAGGAACATGGATGGGAGGGACCCAGAGAGGATGCCTGGCCCAAGGGCGCTCCAAAACTTATTGTCTTCTGCAGGTCTTCTCCCAGGGTTTTGCACTTCATCCCCCATCAGCCCCAGCTAGCATGGCCAATTGCCAGGAAAGCTGAGGCTACTTGTCAAGACATCTGGAGGCTGGGAAGGCTGTTCTTCAGTGCCCTTTAATGGCAGTGCCTTTTATTAAGTGCCAGCTTACCATGGGCACAAAGGCACAGAGGGAGAAGTTCGAGAACTTCTAGCTCCCAGCGAACACAGAAGCCCACTCAGTCAGAGCCTTGTATGCGGAAATCAGCCTGTACATTTAAATAGGCATGTATGAAAAATGCCCTGTGTGAAGCAATCCTGCTGTTTCCCAAGTCGGGACGACCTTCTGGGGATATTTTCTGCTTGTGATGGTCGGAGGGGACCTACACTCTCTGCAGGCCTGGGGAGCAAGACAGAGGTTTGGGAGCCCTGCCAGTGCAGGGCTCTTCTGTGCTCTGTGGGGCTCACATCCCCCCAGCTGCAAAGCCTTAGCAGTCTTCTTCCAGGTAGCAGCCACATTCATGAGCTTCTCCCCAGTGGCTTGCCCATCCTCAGATGCTTTCCCCGTATTAATAACCCAGAAGGTGCCAGCAGCAGATGGTGCGATGCGTCTGCAGTCCCTGACTCTCTGCAGAGGTGCCAGCAGTCCCTGGGACTGTGGCGTCATTCTTGATTATTCGGTGCATTTCGGCTGGCAGCCACTGCCAGGTCTACCTGGCACAGGGCTGGCACACCATGCAAAAAGGGAAATCATTATTTCCCATCAACTCTGACCTCCACAACCACAACAGGCATCTGCTGAAACGTGGATATGCTAAAGGATGGGGAGGGGGCTGGAACAGAGCAGGCTGAGATGCTTGAAGGGGGAAGGGAAGGGAAGGGAAGGGAAGGGAAGGGAAGGGAAGGGAAGGGAAGGGAAGGGAGGCTGCACAAAGACCGGCTGACAGGGCAATGCAGACAAATTATTCTGGATCCTTAACATTGCTCTCTTTTGGGAGGAGATGAGACTGAAGTGGGATGGTAATAAATCCTTGATATCATCATGCCCCTCAACTCTAGCACTCTCTCCTTAAGTAGCTGTTTTGAATCCTTGCCTCTGCATCAATGTCACATTTCTGCTTCTTAAGTTTAAGGCTTTCCACCTCCTATATAATATTTATTTATTTAGTTAGTTAGTTAGTAAACTTCTATGCTGCCCCATTCGCCTCGGGGCGGCTCACAGACATAAATAAACTTCGTTAAAATAATATAAATTAACAGTATATAAAACCTTACCCAGGGCTGGCATCAGAATAGGCATGGCTTGGCTGAGTTTCCACAATTCAGCAGAAGCCCACTGACCAGAGCTCCCTGGATTTGCCCCTCCTCTTCACCTTCACAACTTCCACTTCTCTCAGCCTCAGCCTCAGCCTCAGCCTCAGCCTCTCTCTCTGGCCCAATGAAGAGAAGCAAGAGATATCCTGGTCACCTCACTCTCTGCTGCTCTGCCTGTGAAGCAAGCAAAGTGGTGGTCATGAGGAGGAGGAGGACGAGGAGGACGAGCAGCAGCAGCAGCAGCAGCTCATGGCAATGGCAGTGAGAAGGCTGACTGCTCTCTCTCCCCTTTTCTCCTTTTCACACAGTCTGCTATGCACAGTCCTGTCTGCTGCTTTCTTCTGCTAAGTTCTCAAGTTCTGTTAGCTCCATGTGCTCTACATTATGCCTGCAATAGTCATCCAGTCTCTCTTGAGGTACGGCCATCTTAAAGCATCTCAGCACCTTGATCAAAATGACAATTCCCAACGTTCCTTTTTGGGAACACTCAGTGAGGCCTTTCTTCATTCAACTGGCCTCACTGCCTTCGGAGCTGCCCTTGTCTTCTCCCTTGTCCCTGCTAATAATTTGTCAAACCTGCTTCATACAGGTGCCTAGATGTCCATGTTTCTTTGCAGGCAACTATAAATCAAAAGTGTGAAGAGAAAGACTGTGCATGTGCAGGCATGGACAGGCCAGGGCTGTATGAAAGAGAGCTCCAGCCCTGCCTCCAGCTCAGGTGTACATTCATCATGGTAAAATATATTTTAAAGCCTTGGAACATGAACTCGTTTTGCAGCAAATTCTGCAGCTAAGGAAAAAGCCTGCTTCCAGGTTGGAGAGTGAGGCCAATTTAGACATGCTCTCACTAGCGATGGAGAAAGACCTTCCTTGGTGACATGGCGTTAAGCACAACTGCATTTGCCAAAGTTCAGGAATAGAAAAGAAAAGGGACATGTAGATTAAATGCAGTGAGGACACATCTAAATCAGCTGCATTGCTTTAGAGAGATATTTCCTATTTCCATCCTTTGTCTCCCAATGGGGCAGTGCCAGTTGCCGCTGAGATCTCTTTGGTCCATTCCATATCTCTGTACCAATGGATCCCAACAGATAGTGTTCTTGGTGCTTGGGCTCCTAGCCCTGTCCAATGGACACCCCATAATAGTCAGTAAACCCATGGTTTTGTGGCTGTTCCGTCTCTCCTACCCCATCCCTACGCACACGTGCGGCCCTCCTGAGTTCCAGTCTGCGTTCTGGGATGGGCAACGCTTTGCTTTGCTTTCATGGCAATAGCTAGGATTATAAACACTTGGCTATTTAGTTTCCTAGCTACCAGACAAGGAGGACAAGGAGGTTCATTATGCTCTAAACACCTAGCTGGGCATGAGGGGCCAGTGCAATTTGGGAAAGGTCAAGCGGCTGCTGTATCTGCACGGATTGAGGCTTTGCACTTCCTGTCTCCTGGGGATTCGAGGAGCAGGCTGGAGAGGAAATTACCTTGGAATTGGATACAAAAGCTGCTGGCGTTCAGGGCAGCTTCACTAAATAGGGATGGTAGCGGGGGCCCAAGAGCCAAACAAACACGAGCGTTCAACGTGTGTGCATGTGCATACACACCTGCCACATGTGTGTTGCAGGGAGCAGGAGGGGAGAGATGCTGCTGTAAAGAGCCCCAGGATCTGAAACCACGTGGCAGACAGAGCAGTTTAGGCCAGGAATCTCATCATGTAGGTAGGTGTGGAACACGTCCCCGGACTGGAAAGACACATCAAAGCAAGCGAGTGCCTTGCAGATGGTTTGGATCACAGCTCCCATAACTCTAGACCCTTGACGGTACTGACTGGTGGACAATAGGACTTGTAGTGTGCCAGGCTGCCTGCCCCCCATGTCAGAGCTACCATTGCTGTTGCACACTCACATTTTTTCACTTGCATGGCCATCTCTTCTCATTTTTTTGTTTTGGGGGGGGCGGGGTTGAAAGACTCCTCAGGTCTGCAAAACCTATTTAGCAGAGGCAATAGTGGGGAGAGGGACTCTTCTCAAGCAAAGACCCTTTTTCTGTCATGCTACTTTCAACACTTTGTGAAAAAAAATCAGGACACCTCCATGAATTTCCTCCTTCAGAGTCTGGATGTGCACATACCTGTACCAACTTCCCCCAAGTGCCTTGTTTGTGGGCAGCAAGCACCCCAACAACCCATAAGTGGTTGCAGAGGTTGTTGTACCATGAGAGGTTGTCATGTCATCTGAACCTGCATAACTGACTACAGCACAGGTACACGGATCGGGTACAGAGTCATTTGGCAAGAGCAGCAAAGCAAAGCACACCTTGTGCTGCTCTTGCAAAGCCAAAAAACGAGCAGCACCTTGGAGCAGTCTTCTGCATCAGCTAGATCTCTTTTAAGAACTGTTTGAAAAAAAAAAACACCTGGAAGAAAGTACGAAAACATCAAGAGCAACAAAAAGGGCTTCTTTCAGCATGTAAATAGGAAGAGAAAGGGGAAACAAGTGGTGGGACCACTAAATAAGGAGGAAGGAGATCCAGTGGCTGATATGAGGGAACAGGCACAGATGCTAAATGACTATTTTGCCTCTGTGTTCTCCCCTAAGCAGGACGGGGGATATCTGCATAGGAGATTAGATGAGGCTGGGGACTCAGGGGCACAGATTAGAGTCACCCCCCCCCAGAAGTCACGGGGCTCCTCAGGGCATTGGACATTACAAAGGCACCAGGCCCTGACGGGTTATACCCGAGAGAACTTAGAGAGTTGGCAGGGGTTCTCTCATGCCCGCTGGCCTCCATTTTTCAGGCCTCGTGGAGAATGGGTGAAGTTCCAGAGGACTGGAGCGTGGCATCAGTGGTCCCAATTTTCAAAAAGGGTAGTAGAAGGGACATGGGGAATTACAGACCTGTTAGCTGTATGTCCATTGTAGGAAAAACAATGGAAAGGCTCAACAGAGAGAGATCTAATGATGCTAGATAGGGAAGGGAGGCTGACAGCCACACAACATGGCTTCTGCAAAAACAGGTCCTGCCAGACAAACCTTGTGGAATTCTATGACAAGGTTTCGAGGTGGCTGGATGGAGGGGATGCAGTGGATGTGGTTAACCTGCATTTCAGCAAGGCCTTTGACAAAGTGCCCCATGATATCCTGGTGGAGAAACTGAGGAGTTTTGGGATACACCAAAGCACTGTCCGGTGGATTAGGGCATGGTTGACTGACCGGAAGCCGAGGGTAACCATTAGTGGGGAATCATCGGGATGGTGGCCAGTGACAAGCGGGGTCCCGCAGGGCTCTGTCCTGGGGCTGATCCTGTTTAATCTTTTCAACAATGACATGGAAGAAGGGGTGAACAGTCTGCTGATCAAATTCGCAGACGACACTAAAACTGGAGCATTGGCCCCAACTGAGGAGCAGGTACTCCAGATCCAAAAGGATCTGGACAGACTATGGAAGTAGGCAGGAGACAACAGGATGGCGTTCAATGCCGATAAGTGCAAGGTCTTGCCCTTGGGGCATAGGAATAGCTGTCGTAAGTACAGGTTGGGGGACAAGTGGCTGGAGAGCAGCACTTGTGAAAGGGACCTCGGGGTGCTGGTTGACTGCAGGCTAAACATGAGTCAGCAGTGTGAAGCAGTGGTCAAGAGGGCGAACGCCACCCTTGGTTGCATAGCCAGAAATGTGGCTGCTAGATCGGGAGAGGTATTACTACCACTCTATATGACACTGGTATGCCCACAACTGGAGTATTGTGCTCAGTTTTGGGCCCCTCATTACAGAAAGGATATAGCCAGGTTAGAGTCAGTGCAGCGTAGGGCCACAAGGTTGGTGGCTGGTTTGCAGGGGATGGGGTATGAGGCAAGACTGAGGGAACTGGGTCTCTTCAGCCTGGAGAAGAGGAGGCTCAGAGGGGATCTGTTGGTGACATACAGGTATGTGAGGGAATGTCACATGGAGATGGATAGAGACCTGTTCTCCCCTGCAGAGGAAGGCAGGACGCTCTCCAACGGAGCAAAGCTCAGGGAGCCAAGGTTCCATTTAGATGCCAGGAAGCACTTCCTGACAGTTAGGACCCCGAGGGTTTGGAATGGGCTTCCACAGGAGGTCGTTGAGGCCCCATCAGTGAGGGTGTTCAAGGATAGGCTGGCCATGCACATGGTGGGCATTTCGTGAGAGGAGTCGGCTGGTGCCGGAGGTCAGACTAGATGGCCCGGGAGGCTCCTTCTGACTTGCTCTGTTTCTATGTTTCTATTTTTCTAAAGCACATCACCATCACCACCATCACTATCTTAAAAATTAGCCACATTTTTGCAACTGGGAAACTTTGCAGTTGTCTAAATGTGGGAATTTGAAGCCTTGGCTAGGGCAAAGTCCGGGTGGGTGCCTGCTGCCAAGGTGCAGCAAATATCAACCCTGGACATTATCCAGAAGAGGCTCCAAATTGTTTTTCCACTTATTTTGGGTTTTTGACAGCTGTCAAAAGAGCTGCCAAGAGAAACCAAAGGCAGGAGGACCTGAGCACATGAAAAGGAGATGCTTGGGATTTTACAACTCTTTCATGGCAAGATCTTCATCTCTCCACATCCTACCCCAGCTAGGCCACATGCTTGAGCACATTTTGCACTTTTCCCCAATCCTTGAAGTGCTCACTAAAGTGCAAAAATGCACCCCCCTTTTCCTAGGAAAAAAGATCCCCTTTGGAAATGAGTCTTGATTGGGCAATAGGTCACATTCAACCATGGGATTTAGCTTCTCACCGCCATTGCCCCGGCCACTCTCACTCCTTATCCTTTTTCTCTTAACTGCGATCACATCCTCACTTTACAGGCAGAGACCAAATAGGCAGCAGTATCTATTGCTTCTCCACCGCTGGTGACAGGCTGCTAAGCAAGCAGGCAGCAAGGGTGACGAGGTGGAGCACCTCCACAGGGCTCTTCTCGATCGGGCCCTGCTGCGGTGTGAGCCCTTGGCAGGAGACCGGCTTCCCTCCCTCTCCCCCAGTCCTTAATGCTGACCCTGGATGTAGAACTGGGGTGGACAGTGGGGGAGAAGAATGCAGGGCGAACAAGAGGGATGAGTGACGGGTAGGTGGGTGGAGGACAATCAATCTGAGGTGGATGGAGAGGTTCAAATGAAAGATAGTTAAGTGTATCACAATAAATAATGGCTTTAATTTAGCAAACAAAAGTGCTCATATCCTCATCTCCCCAGCCTAACCACCACTCCATCTGTTACATTACTGTTGACAAAATGTCCCACGTTACCATTTTTCTGAGGGCTCAGCAGGCCAAGGGAGAAAAAGATGAGTTTCCTGTTCCCATTCCCAATTCCCCACTAATGCAGCCCAGCTCCAATATGTAATGTTAAAAGGCCCTGCTTTCCCCTCATCCCACAAGATGTGGGGAGGAGCAAGTGATTTCTCTTCCCTAGATCCAATTCCTTCCCAAGACATGGCTATTTTTCTCCCCCTCTTTTAATTCAGTCACTCAAAATGACAGCTACACTGTGTACCAGAGCTGGGCTACACGATTGCTGAGCCATATTTTCCCTGTAAATCTCCCTGTGTCAGGGCTCCCTTTCACTCTCCAGTCCTCCTGATAAATATTCATTTTATTTAAGTATTTTTCATCTCCTTCCCTCCCTGTCTCTCTCTGCAGCTCATCCCCCTCATTGGTTTCCTTGGACTCGGAGTAGGTAGCGCTGCCTTCTACCTTCTGAGGTTGGCCATCTACAGCCCGGATGTGAGGTATGCTCCTGGGAGACAATTACTGGGGGACTGGAGTCTCTACAACGGTTCTGGCCAACCCATTCCTTGATCCATGCTGGTATTCAGAAAGCACTGGCTTAGTCACAACCTAGAGCAAGCTGATGAACTTCTTTCAGCCCAAGGTCCAAATTTGCGGTGGTGGGGCTCACATCATCCTTGTATTGGGCACAGCAAAAGTGGTCCTGAGTTAAACACCCCAAATATCTGCCTGTTATAGCTTAAAACTCTTGCTGCCGCTAACCTTAAAAAAGGAATTTCAGCTTTTTAGAATGAGAAGGAAGGGGAACTTCATAAAAGCCAGGAAACCCCAAAATGATTGGTGGTTGGTGGAAAGTGGATGGGGCAAAGGGAAGGGTTGCAGTTATTGGGAGACCCCCCCCCCCAGGGCCAGATTGGGAAACTAGAAGTGCTGGATTTGGTCCCCATGTGTGAAGTTTCCCATCCTTGGCCTAGGGCAGGCTTCCCCAGCCTGGTGCTCTCCTGGTCTGTTGAAGTACAGCATCATCACACTGAAAATAGAGAGATCATATTAGATCATATTAGATCAGATCAGATCAGATTAGATTGCTAGGTGGGTGGATAGGACAGTGAGAGAGAATACCATTGTTTAAAATGGTGCTGCTTCAGTATTGTTGCATTGTTGCTGAAGCAGAGGAGAAACTCAAAGAAGAATCATACAAGAATGAACTTTTCTTGAGGGAGCCTGCAGAGATATGTGGAAGTGGCCCAGTATGGCTAGGAATCTACACATAAAGTTTAGTAAAGGTGCAGAAGTATCTCCATCCTCTTTAAAAGCTTTAATAGAAATTTGACAGTGATCACAAAATGTTGCTTGAGGGAGAAAAGGGCGGAAGGCCCTAATTTTGAAAAAAGGAGCATGCCAGCAGTCATGGACTCACATGATCTGCAATGCTTGTCTTTGAAAAGAAGCCTCCCTCCTCCTGCAGCCCACCAGTATACCCCAGTTTGATGTGTGGGGTGGACATGGCTGCTTTTACCTTTGGGAAAAAATAGGAGATTTTCCATAGATTTCCTCCCATTCCATCTTGTACCGGTCTAACTAGAGGTTTATGCAGCATGCGCGACAGCTGCCCTGAGCTTGCATTGTACGTGTTTCCCCAGCAACATCTCCAAAAAGAACCATATGACCGGATGCACTGTGGCCTGGAGTGGCCCACCCTGCCCCTCTGGCTGCGGCAGCCAATGAAATTGTAGCCGGGTTGAATGTTCTGATGTCACCATTGCATCATGCACACCCTTTACTAAGCATTAGTGGAAAGATATGTTGGGGATTTCCAGGTCAGTGGCAAGTACATCTCTCTCTCCCAAGCTACCAAATACTGGAAAAAGATATTGCACAGGAAACAAAACTTGTTGAGAGAGGGAGAAAACATCCCCCACCCCCACCCCCAGCTTAAGTATCTATGGATAGTTTAAGTACACTGGTAAGGAAGTCGAATCTGTGAGCTGGTTCACACATGCATGTCAAACTCTTTATCACTGCATTATCATGAGAATATTTCCATGTGTCACTGAGCCATTGCAGAATAGTTGTCACAGGTAAGAGTTTTGTTATTTCTTGTTTTGGAGATTATTCTTTTAAACAAACAAACAAAAAAAATCAAAAGCCTTCTTCCTTCTCAGTCACGCTGCTGACCTTACAAGACACATGACAATCAATGCCCAGTTCCCCTATTAGATATTACACCACTTGCATGTCTAACTTTTCTGCTATATTGTTTTTTAAAAGAAGAAGAAAAGTGGGGGAGGAAGGGAAAGGGGTATTTAAAAGAAAGAAAAGGAAGATGACAAAAAAAAAATCAAACCAAGCACAGCATTCATCTCACGGTGCCTCCAATGCAATGCTGCTGGTTAGAGTCCATGCACCAGTTTGACCACAAGCCATCAAGGTCCCAGAAATCTCATCTAGGGACATCAAGTGGTGTCACAAATGGGGGAGGGTCAGAGCTGAGCAGGGGAGCCCCAGATTTGCATGCTGAAGAGCGCAGCTTCAGTCAACAGCCTCTCCAGGCAGAACTCAGAAAGGGAGCTGCCTGACACCTGGGAAAGTCATTGCTGCCAGTCTGTGTGGACGGTAGCGAGCTCAAAGGCTTGACTGGGCAGGAAGGAAGTGCCTTACATTCCTATGAGAAACAGAGGTACGTTTCTCATCCTCGGCCCTCCATCACCCTCTGCATCTTGCCACTGGGCAAAGGAAAAGGCAGCTGGGCAGAGGCTGTCATGCTTGGACACCACTCCTTCCAGATTCCAACTAGATCACCCAACTGGCAGTTTGATCTCCTCCACAGTTGGGCTCCTGCCTTTCAGCTGCACACAGGCATAAAGCCAAGGAGGAACAAACACATGGTTTTGCAGATTGTCTCTGTCCCATACTGAATACACATGCCTGCTCCTTGACACATATATCCTCCATGAAAGTGTAGGGGAACCTCTACTGCTTTAGGAAGGGGCAAGAACTGTTTATTGCTAAGACAGTTGGCGTATTTTTCTGTTTTCCGATGAGGTGGCTGATGCAACTCGTTCCTTTTTTAACATGGAAAAAGCTGCACCCCTGCTGGTGCCATCCATAAGATTTTCCACAGTCTCCCTGCCACCTTTCCTGGCTCAGCATTACAACTGTGGGGAGGATTCTGAGCTAGGCAACGTGGCTCTGAGGCTGCCAAGAGTGCCTTGAGTGCTGGGACAAGGCTCTTTAAAAAGAAAAAACCCTTAGGAATGAAGACAGGAACTCCTCAACCACCTAATCTAGAGGCTAAGGTATAAGCACTCCTCCCTGCTAATTCATTTGTTAAAAAATGCCCACTTACATTCACTCCCCCCACCCCAGCCCTCTCCGCCAGAAAATGCCTGGAAAAAGCTGTGCGGAAAGGCTCAGCCCCGCTTTAATTTGCAGCCATGTGGAAATACCCTGAAAAGATGGAGGCAGGAACAGCGAAGGAGTGAATGGCGATTCATCCTTCTCTCTGGGTTGTCCACACACACATGCCAGCCTGGTGCCTCTGGCAAGCACACTGTGAGTCATCCTTTGAAGACACCTAATGCTTTCATAATATTTGTTTGCTTCTGCTAGAGTGATCATTGATTCAATTTGACACCACCAGCCCTAGGCACTTAGCAGAGCAATTATCAGCTGCAACTCCCCCCTGTGCCTTCCCAGGAGCAGCACATGGCCCTGGAACAAGTGTCCAGGGGTGTGGCAAGCTGCTTAGCAGGCCTTGGCCAAGCTGGCTCTAGGTGTTTGTGGGCTCTGGGGCAAGAAGCTCTCCAAGGGTCTTCCTAATCCCACTGTGCCCTAGACAAGAGGAGAACACCCCTTCAAGCAGAGGCAGAGTGCTTTCCCCCTGTATAATCACAGCCAGCCTCAAAACACCAGAGCTTCTGCTGCCCCACAGAGCAGTCTCTTGCTTCGTTCATGTTTAAGACCTTCAATGGAAAAGGTACCCACAGCACCATGAAGTCTCCCAGTGGTCAGGTCTAGCTTATTTACAAGTCAGATTTGGTCTTTTTAGCCTCCATAGCTGCTTCCCAGCCCTTAAAATGTCAAATTTAACTTGTGAGCAATCTGGATTTGATCATATTGTGCTCTGTTCTACCCCAGATAGCTTTTCACCCATAAAAAATGGTGGACAGTTGCCCAGCAGATGAAGCCCTCTGGGAGGGGGGAAGAGGGGCAAAAGGCCTAAAGTTTCCCACTCCTGAATTAGAGGGAGGAGATTTTCAGGACAATGCCTGTTATTTCCACCTTATATTTGTTTCTGGAATATATTAGAAACATAGAAACAGCAAGTCAGAAGGGGTCTCCCGGGCCATCTAGTCTGACCCCCAGCTTCAGCCAGCTCCACTCATGTAACCCCCAACATGCGGCTGTCCAGTCTTTCCTAGAACACCTTCATTGATGGGGCTTCAACCACCTCTAGATTACACCGTATATCCCCACTGCTGGTGTGTTTAGGGGGTCACAACCTAGGGGTGGATGACTCTGTCCATGTCATTTTCTCAGTCTTAAGTTCCATTTGTCCCAAATTTAAGATATTAAAAAAATTGCATGGAAATCCAGAAATTATTTTTGTACTCTTTGCTGCCAATACATTCATTTTTTGCAAATACATTTTTGCAAGCAAATGTCCTAATTCAATACATTTTAAATATTAGTTTCCCTAATATATGTAGTATTTCACAGAGGACTCCAAAGGATCTGTGAAATTCAGATGAGTCTGCTTACAGAATGGATAGAGCTGAACAACTGGGTAGAACTAAATATGCGGACTGCAGTTTTAGTGGACTGCACAGGGGATTGAGGATGGTCCTCCAAAAAGTCTCTGGGCCTCAGCACAGGCCTGGAACTGCCAATTACTGGGGCTGATGCTGGCCATGGGAGAGAAATAAAATCCAGGGTGGAATATGAAGATTCAGGGTCTGTTTCTCTGCTAATGCCAAACCAAGCATCTTCATTTATCAAGGCTTGATTCCCACATGGAATAGTTTGGTCCCTTGCTTCCTGTCTAGGGCCAAAGTGTTACATGAACAGGAAAGAGTGCTTGAGTGTGTAAAAAAGAATTTCTCGTGGGAACTTTCCAAGACTTGATCTTCAGGACTGTTTTTCTGGCTTAACCTTACCCCATCCCTACCCCCATCATATGTTGTTTTCTCAGAGACACCTCAAAGCTAGAAGAAAAAGTTCCAAGAGACTTAATGTTTCAATGAACAAGGCACAGACATGCATGTGCACACACACACACACACACACACACACGAGTGATAAAGACAGATTCCTGCTGCTTCTGCCCTTTGAAATCTCCCAGGTCAAGCTCCAAGATTTGGTGGCTCTCAGGCATTGGACTACCACCCCACTTCCCAGTTAAGTCAAACCACCCATCCCATTCCTTTTGGTGCCACAAGGCCTCTCTTACAAGCGTGCATCAGTTTCATACCAGTTTAACTGTCTTCTGTGCTAATTTTGTCCATCGTTAGAGCCTACTGCTGGGAACAACTGATGGCAAAAGAAGAAGGGGACGGCAGAGAATGAGGTGGCTGGATGGAGTCACTGAAGCAGTCAGTGTGAGCTTGAGTGGACTCTGGGGGATGGTGGAGGACAGGAAGGCCTGGAGGAATGTTGTCCATGGGGTCGCGATGGGTCGGATACGACTTCGCCACTAACAACAACAACAAAAGGCCTGGTCACACTGTAAGGAATGAAATCCAAGCAATGACGATAAGGGAGGCAAAGTACCAAGCAGCAACAGTTTAATACGTTCTGGCCAGACCGGGCACTCACCCCAAAGGTAGTGCACTGGAGGAGCAGTTTACACAGCCTTTTATCCCTACTTCATGCGCAAAGTCCCTGCCTCCTTTCTCCCATTGGCTGGGATACTGGGAATTCCCATTCTTCCCGTCCGCCTTCATCATACCACTCCTTGGTATGTTACCCCCACCTGCTCATATGTCCCATGTTCATGTTAATAACCCTCTGAGTCATAGTAGGAGGCACCACTAATATGCATTAGCTAATTACGCAGCCGTACCTTGGATTCTAAGTTCAAAAGTTTAATGCCATGTCTGCCAATTACATCTTGTAGTCTATTAGTTTGTGTTGGTCACAATACTCTTATTAATCACAAAGTGATCTGTATAGCTTTACCCGTTCTACTCCGTTAATCACAATACCTTTATTAATCACTAAGTGATCCATAGCTTTACCTGTTCTAGTTTGTTAGTCACAGTAATCTTCTCCTTCTCACAACACGTGCCTTAGCTGCATCCCATGTGGACTGTAAACTAATGGGCCTACCTTTGAAAATTATTTGGACACTTCAACTGGTCCAGACTGTTGACTAGGTCCAGTGAGAGGGGGCCTGTGTTTCCCTTTTTTCAGCAGCTTCAGAGGATTGCTCTCTATTTCCAGGAACCATTCAAAGTGCTGGTTACAGCCTATAAAGCCCTCTGTGGCTTGGGATGGGGCTCTGCTTTGGGGAGGCTGTTCTCTTGGTCCTGCTGCCATCAAAGACACGTTTCTTGATGGCTGCTCCCCAGATCTAGGATTCCTTGCTAGGGAGGCTAGGTTGGCCCCTCTCTGTTGGCTTTTCACCAGCAGGCAAAGATATATTCATTCAGGCAAGCTTTCAGGATATAAATTGGTCTGTTGTTAAAGAGGGTTTAAATGGGTTGGAGCTGTTTATTTCTTGTTTTGTTGTGTTTAATATATTTGTTTTTATGCTGTGTTTTAATTAAGAGTTTGTTTTTAATCTAAATTTCATTGTTATACACTCTAAGTACTTTATTTTTTATTTTTTGCAAAAGCTCTGCAGGCTTTCCAACTTAAGGGCAGCTCACAGAGACACCCCTCCTGCTAGCAGACTGTCCCCAAATGGGACATGGTAGAATGTAGGTTCAAAAGTCCCTCCAGTGCCCTGATGGGTCCCATGATCAGGTACCTCAACTTTGCTGGCCTAGCACTGGAATAGACTATTCCCACTTGTTTCAGCAGAAGAGAAATCTGGAAAGTGAATTTCTACTACATACCACCAAGAGAAAAGCACATTGGATCTTGCCACCCCTGTCCTTCCATGCATGCAACCCACCCTGCCCAGCGTGAACCCACAGGACTTTGGGAGTGGTGGATCATTTGCCATTTCCCTTCCCCACTGCACACCACGTAGAATTACACTGCAAACCAACAAACTGCATACACTTTCCAATTGTGAGGACCTCCTTCAATTAGAACTGGGCACATGGGATTCGAGACCAAGTTGTACCTTTTAGAAAGGGTTCTTATTTGCCTTTCCTCATCTCCCATTGCACAAGTGTTCCTTCATGTTTGCATTTTATATGTCACAGGAAAGTAGACAGGTTAAGGATGTTGCTGTCCCAACTTGATTGATGTTTGCCTGGTGTAACTTTCCACTGCAAGGCAATTGCCAGGCACTACTAGCTTGCTTCAGTACTGCTCTGTTCTGGTAACTCTTGTGCCTGATGCTTGAGATGTGTGTGACACAGTCCTAAATATTAGATGTTACTCTCATTGAACCCAGTGGGGCTTTCTCCCAGGTGAGTAGGTCACAGTCTGAATCTCTTAACTCTAAGAACAAAACTAACCAGCAATCTGAAATTTAGCTATGGTGAGCTGTGAATTTTCTCACAGCAACAGCAGGTTTAACTGTTTGCTCAGTACTGTTTTTCCAATTAAAATCCCCCGTGATTGCAGTTCACACCAGGAAGTGGGCAGAATCCTGTAAGCAGGATAATTTTCATCATGAAAAGTGTGTGTTTGGAGGAAGGTTGGTGGAGAAGATTAAGCACACTTAAACTGCTGAAGGCAAATCTGTATGTGCGTGTGTATTTAAAAAACAAATGTCAGTAGATCCAGTCATAGATCTCCTGCATAATGTATATATAGCCCTGAGAAAGGAACTTAATATCCAAACATAGCTTATGTGTTAGGGATGGTTGAGAAATTTGTTTAGTTTGCATTTTAATGTGAATGTACAAGATTAGCATGTCCCAAAACTCAACATGAATTGGACTGCAATTCCACTGTGAAACCAGCAGTTTCCCCAATTTTAGTAATGCTGTTCACAAATTTAAAAATGGCAAAAATATGTACAAAATCCACACAAAACGTGCATTTTAAAAGAAAGTGCACACATAGAAGCATTGTATTTGGAAGATAATTGCACACATGCTTACATTAGGAAGAGCATGTACAACAGTGCATATATTAGGAGAAACGTGCATAAAATACCTATTAATTTTCATGTACACTATCACAAACTAATGCAGAAGCAAGAGAGAACAAGCTTAATGCTGAGACATGAGGAAGTGAGCAGAATCAAACCTGACAGATTCAGGCATCGCTATGATTATGGTCATTTGTTGGTTGTTTCACATGGTCATTTCAAGTCATACACCTCCAGAAAAGCTTTATGTGAAGCATCCCTCAGACTCATACAGCAGTAGGCAAGAGTAGTTCCATCTGCTTTCCGCCACAGACTCAGGTGTAAAACAGAAGATTTCAACTGTTGCTCCATCAAGTTTGTGGGTGTCTCTCACTAATCTTCTTGACATTCATACTGTAGGGATGTTTGAGGTGTCTAAAAATTTAGGTTCCCAAATACTGTAGGGGGTGAGTTCCAATTATTATTAAATAGTAATTCACTATGTCAGTAGCTCCTCACCTTCCTTTATCCCTTGAAGAAACCCCTGCATCCTTTTTTGAGGATCTAAGGACCTGACCTCACTCAGCTGGTATGAAAGCTGAAACTTGCAGAGACCAGCTGACATTATTTAATAATTATTTATTACTTATTACACTTATATCCCACCTTTTTTTTCTCTTGAAGAACTCAGTGGCTGGCATCATTCTCCTCCTGCTGCTCTCCATCTTATCCCCACAACAAGAACCCTGTGAAGAAGGTTGGGCCTAGAGTCGGTGACTGGCCCAAAGTCAGCCAGTTGGCTCTGTGGCTGAGTGGGGGACTCGAACCCAGATCACTCGAACCCAGATCACCCAGATCGAGTCCCAGACCTGTGCTCTTAACCACTACACCACACTGGCTCTCTCTCATTAGGCACACAAGCTGAACTAAGAGACACAAAACAGAACCCACACAGGAAAATAATGCTGAGAATCTGACTGTACAGGCCTCTAGCATTGATTAACTATTTCTCCTTTAGTCTCTGTGTTTTGCAATACCTTGAGGAATACCCTCTGACCTTTAGATAACATGCGCATGAGAATGCTAACAATACCATGCCTATCATCAAAGTGATTGTCATGAAAATGACTGAAGAGGTTATCTGTAGGCCTAGCTTTGCTTCCTGGAGGGAGCAAGCAGCCTGCTCCATCCAGAGCTGCTTCCTCCAGCCTCTGGCCTGAGTCTTCCCTTCCCCAGGACAGTTGCTGCCTTGCAACCATTCTAAAGAGGTGCTGACACAATCCCCCACATCTGGCTACCCCCACATGGCTGTTGGCTGGCTGTGCTTAGGGATGCCTCCCTCACAAGCAGAAGAGGGAATGAGGGGTCAGAAGGGGGTACCTGCTGAGTGGTGCTTCCCCCCACTGGGCACCACTGCCCAGCTGATTCTCCCCCTTCTCCTGCACATGCATAAAGGGCTTCTCTCAGGCATGCATGCAGGGGGGGTGGCAAGAAAACCAGCCAAGCAGGGCTGTCCTACCTGGGCATCACTGCCCAGCTGATTCCCACCCCATCTTCCTGTAGACATGCATGAAGGGCTTCTTTCAGGCATGTATGTGGGGGGACAGCAGGAGAATCAGCTGAACGCCACCGCTCCTTTCTACAGATGATCACCTGCTCCTGCCTCAAAGATCTTTAGAGCAGGAGGAGGGCAAAGTGGGAACTTTTCCAACAGCTGCACAAAACAGGAGCTGCCAATGATGTTCTCTGGCTAGCCGGAGTGGTAATAACTGCTCTTGCTAAACATCTCACTGGTTCTTGCCCACATGCAAGATAAGATAGAGGAGGAGAACAGTGTAAGCTGCCTTGAGCCCTTTGTAGGAAAAAGGCAGGATATAAATTGATAATAAATAAATAAATAAATAAAATGCCATGAAGAGCAGTGTTTGCTGGGTTTGGACACCAGAACAAGTCACTGCGATACAGAGAAACCATACAGCAGACGCTTGTTTCTGTCCAGGCTTCTAGGGTACCATGTTGGCCACCGTGACAGTGTTTGGACGACACAACAGACCAACATGATTAAAAAAAGAAAATCTGCTGTGAGTTGCCATCTCGTGCAAACTCACCCGCTGAATTATTCCTTTATATAAACTACCAAATGAGTGCAGTTGACAGTGAAATCCTATTTAAGATATATGAAAACTGGGTCATTATGAATTGTTTATTGAACATCTATTAGAAATGACTGCATTGGTTATTGAAACTGTATTGGAAATTAATAGGTTTGGTGTTGGTGCCAGCTACGGTTGAAGGTTTAGTTACATTAACACACGATGTCTTATCAAGACATCTTAAGACATGCCGCATGGTCATTTAGGGTTATCTTAGGGTTACCTGTTGGGATAGTGATGTCAGGAGTAGGGATGTGTGACATTCTCCTGGCAATGAAGGGAAGAAGAGAGGCTCATTGAGGGAGGGGGCCTATGGAGGTGCCTTACCCAAGCAGCCTCCACCACCTAGAACCAACACTGCAGGGATCACCCAGGGTGCAAACCTAATTAATTCTCCTCTGTGCATGCAGAGAGCCATGAGTACAAACAGGGGTCACTCAGGAGGGGAACATTGCTTAACAGGTAGATGAAGCTAAAGAAATTTTGATTCTTGTATAAAAAAGTTGAGTTCTATTCAGCATTTTGTCTGTCTCTTAGAAACAAGTAAAGTTTGCTTGGCTGGACCTTCGTGTTGTGGATTCATTTATTCAACCATCCATACTGACACAATGCCAACCTTTCCATTCATTCTCTGCAGCTGTGCATTTAAGAGCTGGTTGCTCTGCAGGCATTATCCAGTGATCATCTTGAAGTTGTATCTGCTAGTTTCTGCAGATCAAATGCTCAAGGCCAGGGTGAATTATTTGTTTCTTTGCTTATTGTCAGTTGGCAACCTTAATTTTTCTGTATATTGGCAAGAGTGTCCTCTGGAGCAGGAAAGGTGAGGGACAAAAATGGAAGAGCTATGGGTGTGGAATGACAGAGCACAGAGAAACAGAGTTGGTAGCAGTTCTGCACACAGTCCAGGAAAGGCTTGATTCCCCTGTCCAAATCTCCAGTCGAGTTCTTCTGAGTCTGATCTTGGCCTGGAGGACGAACTGGAATCAGATCTGGGGAGAAATGGCAAATCCTGGGCTAGACCAAGTAATTGTTGTGTCCCAGTGCAGATCAGCCATCGCAGCTCACTGACAAAGCCATAGGCAGGACGGACAATTGTACACTGTAGAATTAGGAAACATCCACAGGCAGAGCCTGTGTGGTAAGACAATTGCAAGAACAAATGCTTCGGAATTTTGTCTTGATACTTAAGCCAAAGGGTGTGCACAAGCCTTCTTCTTCAGTGCACCTGCTCACAGGCCCCAAGTAACATGCCTTCTGCTGCTGTGGGAACCTTAGGTTTGATTCCCAGCTCTGCTGGGAACTAGCAAGGTTTACTTCTGGCAAGTTGCTTTTTCTCAATTTGAGAGCCCCCCACTCCACCTTTTGAGGAAAATAGAAGGATCATGACCACCCACAGGTTTTGTGAAGGTAGGAACTCTTCAGGAATCTGCAATGGCTCTGTCAGGAATCCTGATCAACAACAAAGGTAGTCATGAGTCCCATCAAGAGCCCTTTCCCAGCCTAAGCTCCAGATCCTGTGTCTTATAGGTGTGCAGAGCTGGGCTCATGAATGCTCCTGTTGGGATAAGCAGGCTGTGCCCAAAGGACCCAGATGTCCCACCACCCTCAGGTGCCACATGAAGCACTTTTTAAAAAATTGGCCTGCTTTATACCTTAAAGAGCAGGTTGCTATGCAAGAATGAGAAAGTGAAGCTTTTCAGCCCATGAAGATGAATCTTTATCACCTGCTAATGACTGAAGATTCCACCCCCTGTTAAAGGCATCCTTGTATGCATTGGTTTACATGATGGCACCCCATCAGGGTGGGTTGTGAGGATGACTGATGCATCATGATGTGATATCAGCCTTTCCTATCCTGATGCCCTCCAGGTGTGTTGGGATGACAGCTCCCCTTGTCCTCTCCTATTGTGTACTGGCCAACCTATCTGGAAAGTGGAGAAAGGGTGGTATAGGTGGCTCTCTGAGTGCACCAAAGAGCTATGAAGCACATTTCATAGGATAAGATTGGGAGGAGGAGGAGGAGGAGGAGGAGGATTATGTAAGATTCCTGGAGTTCCTTGGAAGGAAAAGGGGCAGGATATACATGTAATTAATAAATAAATAAATTTCCAGAGGCTATGGAGATCATCTTTAGTATGGGGCTGTCAGACTAGAATGGACTAAAGGGCTAAGCGTTTCACCCAACAAACAGGCAAGGGGCCAACCTGTAATTTCTTACCACCTCTCACTGCTTTGGTGGGGGGGGGGGAGCAGTGATTAGCTTCTAAAAGTCATCACCAAAAGACAGCAGTTTCCCCCCTACTGCTTTCCAGATGTTTTGATCTTCAGTTCCCATCAGCCCCAGCCAGCATGGCCAATTATCAAGAATGCTTGGAGGTGTAGTCCAAAATATACGGAGTTAGGGAAGGCCAATAACAGAGATAGGAAAACAGGAAGGACGAAAAGTAGATTGGCAGACATACATGAAATGTGGAGCCCAATCCCTGGCTATGTTTACTCAGAAGTAATTCCCATGAGTTCAACAGGATTTACACCTAAATGTATGCAGGATTGTAGCCTAAGTACATAGATATAGATGGAGAAGAATAGATGGATTACAGAGATAATAAATGGCTTAAGCAGGACAGTCGCCATCCCTGCCCCCCCACTTCCCTGTTAGATATTTTACCTCCCAGCCAGGCTTGTGGGAGAGCTGGAATGTACAGAAATGTTGGGGGCAATGTAAAGTTTGAGCTCAAATTTGAGGACACTTAGGTACAATCCTCTGCCATAGAAAAACCTGGGCATGGTGGGAGTGATAGGGCTTGATTTCTGTCGAAATACACACCCATAGGCTATCTAGCTGCAAAAAAGGATGGTGCTCCCAGCTACACTTTAAATAACTGTGTTGCAAAGGGAATTTTGGAAGGTTCCGCTTTTCATTGACAGTGGTGCACAAGTGAGAAAAACCGCCTGTTGAAATGCTCTGAACCACACCTGCAGAACCACACTGGCCTCCTCGTTGGCACCTGGACCCTTGATAACATTCAAACAGCCCACCTGTTCTGAGCAGCGCAGTTCCTTTGAAAGTGCATGGATGAGCCAACGAAAGAAAAATGGGGCAGGGTGTGCAAAGAATTACTGTACCTGGGTGCTTGACTGAGTGACTAGGGAACCATCATGGAAGAGTCTAGAGCAGGGGTCGGCAACCTTTAACACTCAAAGGGCCATTTGGACCCGTTTCCCACACAAAAGAAAACACCAGGAGCCGCAAAACCCTTTTGACATCTAAAATGAAGATAACGCTGCATATATCGTTTTTTACCTTAATGCTATGTATATCTTCATTATGATTTAGCTGCAGCTCTTGTTCAGTCACTAAAAACTATTATTTTTAACCTTACATTATAAACTAGTAGGACTCCTTTCATATATTTTGAATAGGAGAACAGCTTCCTGAAGCGTCAAAGTCAGTGCTAAAGGGCCGCATGCATTAAACAGCAAACCCCATAAGTTCGTAAGCATTAAAAGCAAATGACTCTACCCATGTACCATTAAATGTTCTGTTTTCTTCAGAAACTTTTCTTTTCTTCGATTTATCCATGGTTGGCCTACTGGGGGAGGTCCCAGATATAGGTGTGTTTAGTGACTGATTAGCAGATAAACAGTCAAGTGATGTGAATTGTGACAAGTCCCAAGCCCAGCTTTTATCATTCAGAGGAAGGAGATTACATTTGGGCAAAGAGAATCTTTTCAGCAGCTTTCGTGTAACATGAGAACTTTCAGAAAGCTTGCTCCACTCTTTCCCTGCACAATAACAGAGGGTGGGGGGCGTTCCTGACTTGATGCCTCATCATCACCTGTTGGTATTTTATAACTCAGAGCCACGCTTGTTTTGAGCTGAGGAGCCGCAGCAGGGGGATTCAAGAGCCACGAGCAGCTCCGGAGCCGTGGGTTGCTGAACCCTGGTCTAGAGCAAGGCATGGACTCCAGTTCCCATCATCCCAGTTCCCATCATCCCAGGGCCGGCATGGCTAATGCCCAGAATTGATGGGAACGAGAGGTTTTGCTGAAGGCGATGCATGATTCTTATCCATATGTTCATGCCTGTCTCGCAACTTATTTTATATTGTTAATTCGTTTTATATTTTTAATGTATTATATTTTAATGTTTTGTGAGCCACCCCAAGGCTTCGGCGAATGGGGCGGCATAGAAATTTTCTAAATAAATAAATAAATAAATAAATAAAATATATGTATGCGTTGAAACTGATACATTCAAATTTATATGGCAACATTTTGCTTGTCCTTTCTAGTTTTGCTTTATATTGCATGATAGAAAATCCACAACATAAATTGATCTTTTAAAATGATGGGAACTGTAATCCAGCCATATTTGGAGGGTTGCAGATTCTCCAACCCTGGCTTAAGGTATGGAGAGAAACCACTAGGATAGGAGGGCTTTTGCTTTGTTTTGAAGCTGGGGCATCCCTTGCCTAAAGGATTTGTGTCCACATGTCAAGAATGAAAGAGAAACACTTTCAGGGGGCTGGTAGACTTGAGGTGGGATATTGGTTGATAAGATAGTAGTTGAACACTGAGAGGAATATACCGCAGACATGTGAGATGGGCACATGGCTGCATGAGTCGGGATGCACAGGGTCCAGAATAATTTGGAGAAAGACACGTGCGCATGTGGATGAGGGCAAATGTGGCTTCTCCAAGGGGCCGGTGTGCGTGGGTCATTTCCTCCTCTTGGATTCATTGCTTCAAGCAGCTGGAGTTCTAATATGGCACCGTGCCTGGCAGTCTCCCCAGCAGCCAGTTGTCATAGCTACAGGAGTTCACAGGAGTCTCTTACATTTGTTTTTTGTGTTTTAGTGTTAATTCTGAAGGCTTAATTCTCTTGCTTCGGCTTCACACATGATGTTGTCCTTGTTCTCCTGCATTCTGTGTGAGGCAGGTGTGTTGCCTACTCTGAGTAAGGGGACCAGGGAATGGACTGGCAGCTAGGAAGATTACGACTCGTAGGAGCTGAATCAATTGGTCGGAAAACCTTTCCTCAGAATTCTCCTCGGAGGACGTGCAGTCACCACATGCCCTCTAAGTATTCAAATATTTGCTGGATTTTCCTTGAATATTTGAATTTCCTGTCAGTTAATGTCAGGCAGACATCCACGTTAGTTTGTTTTTGGCATCTTCTAAAGACATTTTTATTTAAACAAGATTTCCTGAATGGACAGCCAGATTTTTTTGCAATAACTTGATTTTAAGTATGTTCATTCTTCTATTTTTGTTTTGTTTGGCCAGACTTTCTGTTTGTGTGAATTAGTGTAGCCAGTGTAGTTGAATGTAGTTATAGACCAGACCTTCCAGTTCAAACTGGGAAGCTTAGAAACATAGAAACAGAGAGAGTCAGAAGGGACCTCCCGGGCCATCTAGTCTGACCTCCGGCACCAGCCGGCTCCGCTCACGACATGCCCACCATGTGCACATCCAGCCTACCTTGAACACCCGCACCTGGCATCCAAATGGAACCTTGGCTCCCTGAGCTTTGCTCCATTGGAGCGCGTCCTGCCTTCCTCTGCAGGGGAGAACAGGTCTCTACCCATCTCCGTGTGACATCCCCTCACATACCCATATGTTGCCAACATATCCCCTCTGAGTCTCCTCTTCTCCAGGCTGAAGAGACCCAGTTCCCTCAGTCTCGCCTCATACCCCATCCCCTGCAAAATGTACACTGCACTGACCCTAACCTGGCTATATCCTTTCTGTAATGAGGGGCCCAAAACTGAGCACAATACTCCAGTTGTGGGCGCACCAGAGTCGTATAGAGAGGTAGTAATACCTCTCTCATTCTAGATGCCACACTCCTGGCTATGCAACCAAGGGTGGCATTCGCCCTCTTGACCACCGCATCACACTGCTGACTCATGTTTAGCCTGCAGTCAACCAGCACCCCGAGGTCCCTTTCACAAGTGCTGCTCTCCAGCCACTTGTCCCCTAACCTGTATTTATGACACCTATTCCTATGCCCCAAGGGCAAGACCTTGCACTTATCGGCATTGAACGCCATCCTGTTGTCTCCTGCCCACTTCCATAGTCTGTCCAGATCCTTTTGGATCTGGAGTACCTGCTCCTCAGTTGTGGCCAATGCTCCAGTTTTAGTGTCGTCTGCGAATTTGATCAGCAGACTGTTCACCCCTTCTTCCATGTCATTGTTGAAAGGATTAAACAGGATCAGCCCCAGGACAGAGCCCTGGGGGACCCCGCTTGTCACTGGCCACCATCCCGATGATTCCCCACTAATGGTTACCCTCGGCTTCCAGTCAGTCAACCATCCCCTAATCCACTGAACAGTGCTTTGGTGTATCCCAAAACTCCTCAGTTTCTCCACCAGGATATCATGGGGCACTTTGTCAAAGGCCTTGCTGAAATCCAGGTTAACCACATCCACTGCATCCCCTCCATCTAGCCATCTCGAAACCTTGTCATAGAATTCCACAAGGTTTGTCTGGCAGGACCTGTTTTTGCGGAAGCCATATTGTGTGGCTGTCAGCCTCCCTTCCCTATCTAGCATCATTAGATCTCTCACTGTTGAGCCTTTCCATTGTTTTTCCTACAATGGACATAAGGCTAACAGGTCTGTAATTCCCCATGTCCCTTCTACTGCCCTTTTTGAAAATTGGGACCACTGATGCCACGCTTCAGTCCTCTGGAACTACACCCGTTCTCCACGAGGCCTCAAAAATGGAGGCCAGCGGGCGTGAGAGAACCCCTGCCAACTCTCTAAGTTCTCTCGGGTATAACCCGTCAGGGCCTGGTGCCTTTGTAATGTTCGATGCCCTGAGGAGCCCCATGACTTCTAGGGGGGGTGACTCTAATCTGTGCCCCTGAGTCCCCAGCCTCATCTAATCTCCTATGCAGATATCCCCCGTCCTGCTTTGGGGAGAACACAGAGGCAAAATAGTCATTTAGCATCTGTGCCTGTCCCCTCATATCAGTCACTGGATCTCCTTCCTCCTTATTTAGTGGTCCCACCACTTGTTTCCCCTTCCTTTTCCTATTTACATGCTGAAAGAAGCCCTTTTTGTTGCTCTTGATAATCTTGGCAAGTCTCAGCTCGTAATCAGCCTTAGCCTTGCGAAGAATCCTTCTGCAACAGGCCTCCTCCTCCTGGTATACACTTTTGTCTAATTGCCCCAGTACCCATTTCCTACTGAGGTTCCTCTTTTGTCTAATCCCTCTAACCACCTCTTTTCGCATCCATGGCGGCACTCTCCTCCACCTCCCCACCTTACTAACTAGTGGTATCGTCAAGGCTTGCGCCTCCAAAACCTCCCTTTTGAGTGCCATCCACCCCTCCTCAACTCATTTACCTTCCAGTAACCTATCCCAGGAGACTTTCCCCAGTCTGGCCTTCATTTGGCCAAAGTTGGCCCTCTTGAAGTCCCAGCTTCTAGTGCTCGACCAGCTGCATGTCCCTAGTCCCCTGATCTCAAAGCAAAGGATGGAGTGATCACTCGCATCCAGAGCTCCCCTAATCTGTACTTCATCTATCAGCTTCTCTCTATTGGTCAAGACCAAGTCAAGGATGTTTCCCCCCCTCGTCGCCTCTCAGATCCTCTGTATGAAAAACCCTCCTTCTATAGCTTCTAGGAAGCGACGTGACCTGGCGGTCACCACCGAGTGAGTCTCCCAAGTAATATCCAGGAGATTGAAATCTCCCATAATTACCGTGTCTCTCCCCTGAGATATCCTTAGAATCTGGCCTGTCAGAACATCATCCAGGGTCTCAAGTTGACCTGGAGGTCAATAACATACCCCCACTGTCAGGTCTCTTTCCCTGTCAAAACCCCTAAGTTTCACCCGGACTGCCTCTATCGAATCCCCATCTGTGCTGCATTCTATCTCACTGCATCCTATCCCTTCCCTGACGTATAAAGCCACGCCCCCACCTCTCTTTCCCTTCCTGTCCTTTCTAAAAAGGTGATACCCTTCTATGTTCACATTCCAGACTTGCCTTTCATCCCACCAAGTTTCTGTGATTCCCACCAGGTCATACCCTCCTATTCCCAGGAGAGCTTCAAGTTCTTCCTGCTTATTACCCATGCTCCTCGCATTGGTGTACATGCACCTCAACTCCTTCCCACTGCTTCCTTTCCTTGGAGTCCCCAGCCTCCTCCTTCCTCCCATCCTCCCTGATACCTGGCCCCTCTCTGAAGGAGTTCTGTCAGTCCCTGCAGTACCTCTAAAACCCTGGTCACAGAGCCCTGATCCTCTCCCCACACTTGTCCAGTGCAGACACGTTTCTGGGAGGCCTGAACTCCCCCTCCCCTGGCTCAGTTTAAAGTCTTCCGGACGAAGCTCGCTAGAGCATCTCCAAAGGACCTTTTCCCCATCCTCGTGAGGTGTAACCCGTCCCTTGCCAGAAGTCCATTGGCAAGAAACCAAGTGCCATGGTCGAGGAACCCGAGGCGTTCCTTCTGGCACCACACCCTAAGCCATTCGTTCACCTCAGAGGCCCTCCTGTCCCTTCCTGGCCCAAATCCCCTGACTGGTAAGATCGACAAGAAGGCCACTTGGGCCTTTAGCTCCCTGAGTTTCTTCCCCAAGGCCTCAAAGTCCCTGGTGATCCCAACCACACCCTGCCTGGCCATGTTGTTTGTGCCCACATGGATCACCAGGAGCAGCTGGTGACCCCCAGAGCGAACAAGACACTCCACTCTGTCCTTCACATGCTGGATGCGTGTGCCTGGCAGGCAGCAAACCTCCCTTGTCCCCAGGATGGGGCGGCACACTGCCACCTCAGTGCCCCTCAGCAGGGAGTCCCCAACAACAACTACCTGCCACCATCTCTTCCCAGTGATGGTGGGCGGCTGTGCCCTGGCCCTCGCCTCTCCCGCAGCGGCCCCCTTGCCGCCTGACATCCCAGGCTGGGGGTCCTGCTGGTCCCCCAAGGCCTCATCAGCCCCAGCCTCCCCAAGCAGAGAGAACCTATTTCCCAGCTCCAGACTGGTGCCAGGAAAAGGAGGAGGCCGTATTGGCCTCGTCCTCCTGTGGGTGACATACTGCCATGTCTCCGCGGTTGCTCCTCCCGTGGCCTCTCCCTCAACCCTCTGTCCAGAGGGGGGCTGCTCCCAGGGGGCCTGGATAGCTCTCTCGGCCCTCAGGCACCTCACCTCCTCTAGCAGGGTCACCAGCGTGCACCGAAGGCAAGTGAAACCCTGCCTCTCCTGGGGGAGAAGGGCGAACATGTCGCAGCTGTCGCAGTGGACAGCAACACCCGTGACTCCCACCAAGGCCATCTCCTGGTCTGCCATTGGGATCCCTTCCGAGACCTTACCTTGGTCCCCTGCCTTGTCTGTCCTGCAGTTCCCTTCACTCGCCCAGTTCTCCCAGACAAAAACTCACACGCACACACACAGAAGGATAAAATAAAATTTAAATTTAAATTGGAAGAAAAACAAAGCAAAGCACAGCACAGCACCAAAAAAACCAAACAAACAAAGAAAGGAAAACAAAGCAATTAAAAAAACCCAAAACCCTTCGGCATCCCAGGGAAGGGAGTCCCTGGACAGCCCGGGTCGCAGCTAAGGGACACAGAAAAGGAACGACGCCAAGAGGCCAGAGCCAAAAGGGCTGGCAGAGGCTGAGCGTGGCCTTATCAGCCCCTCAGGCCGGTGGCCCCGCCCCTCTGATCCCTCCTGGCCCCTCTAGCCTCTCTGGCCCCGCCCCCTTCCTTGCTGCTGCTCCTGGCCCTCTGCTCCCCTGCCCAGCTCCTACCTTGCCTTCGCCAGTCCCCTGGCCACTCAGCACTCCCTTGAACAGGGAGGGAGCAGGGCTGGCACATGGCCCATGCTCCTTCCCACACGTCCAACTTTGTGAGAAGTTTAGGGTTGTGGTGAGAATAAAAGAGAACAATTTATACCACTAGAAGTTCCTTGGGGGAAGAACATCAGTATTAAAGAAAAAGTAATGAAGAAAATAATAATACTTGACTGTATTTGTTTATACTCAACATAGAATGGTGTGGATATTTGCCCATGTTTAATAGACAATGTACAATACTTTTAGTGTTTGACAGCTAACAACTCAACAGGATCTCATATTTGACACCTGCCAAAATCAAAGCAGTCAAGAAACACCAGCAAGCCTAGAGAACTCTCATTTTGAGGTTAAATTTCCACATTCAGCCATTTTAATTACTTGCTTGGCATGTCCTACTCAAGGTTAGAGTGGTGACATTTGAAACATGAGAGAATTTCAAATATTTGCTATTCTGGTTCTACACACAGAGCCTGAGGCAAGCTGGGACACTCCACAATATTATGAGATACTACAACATGCTGTTGTGAGCTAGAATCTCATCTTACCTGAGAATGACTGCTCATCTGGTTGACGATGCTCCAGTTGTTGATACCAGTCCAGCTCCTCTCACCAGCTGTTGCTATGTCATGGACCAAGACCCTGAACCCTCATCTCCAGAGGCTTCCTGGCTGCTTGTCCTCCAAACTGACTCTGGAGTTAAGAGTTTAGGAAAAGGACCCTATGATGGAAAGGTATCACAGGACTTCTGCATCACCAGGGCTGGTTCTCCTGAAAGTTCTCAGGGTTCCTCCTTCCCATCCCACCCTGACATCTTTGGACCCTGAATACCATGAGGGCATCACTCCTGCATCATCATAGCTAGAGGCTGCTGAAACAGGGCTGGTCTCTTGGAGAGACAAAGCCTCAGTCAATGTAGATCCAGAGCTTACCAGCTGAAATGCAGGTATCTTTCTACTTTAGTCTAGAACTGCTCTTACTGGAGCAACATAGAAAACTCTAGTCCCTAGGACAATTCTCCAGAACTACTCAGAGCTTTCCATGGTGCTATACTCTCCCCATCTTATTTCCCTGAGGAATTGGAGCTGAGCCCTGCTAAAGATCTAACCATAGCAGAAACCTGAAACACAGGCTATCTCACAGAACGTTATCTGAACCCAAGGTCTGAAACAGCACATTTGGCTTGTATCCCAAAGCTGCTAAAAGACATTCAGCCCAAAGGTGGAATTCCATTTCTGAAAACCTTGTGGGAGTCACATTCCAGTGGTAAGTGGGACTGGAGATGAAAAAGACAGGGCCAAAACTGGCAGCACATGTTGGCTTAAAGTTCATACTGCCTTCCAATAACTGTTCCTTATAAGAGGCATTTCAACCCTTTGGAATGGAGGAAGAACAAAACAAAGGGTAGGAAACCACCAAATGTTCAGTGGTTGGATCCTCTGGGGAATCCAGTGGGCCAGATTGGGACTCTGGATAGGCCCTGGATGTAAGAAGGAAAAGAGGCTAGACTGCAGTCCTCATATCACTATGGCAGGGGTGAGCAGGTCCATGGAGTCACTCCTGGTCACTTGGAAGAGACTGGTGCTCACTGCAGGTGACCAGGAAAAGACCACATTACAGTGATGGTGGCTGCATGTTACCTTCAGTACCAGAGGCAAGCTGGCTCCAAATACCATTTCCGAGAAGATAAGTGAGAGTGTGTCCATGCACTCATGTCCTGTTTGAGGGCTTCCAGTGGGCATCTGGAACAAAATTCTGGACAAGATAAGCTTGGTCTGATCCAGCAGGGCTCTTCTAATGTTCTTAAGGAACTGCCAAGAAATAGAAATCAACCTGTGGGCAGGATATTCACTATATATGGAGAACCAGTAGCGTAGATACAATAGAATATTGCACTTGGCACAAGGAGATCAACCCCTGAAATTCAGCTGGGGAGCAATCCGATGGCCACTGGACAGAGTTGAGGTGAGCATAAGAGAATCTGGAGTCCCAGCTCTGACTTTAGGAATGTGCTTCAAGGTCAGATCTGGGTCTCCAAATTCAGAGCACCCTCCCTCTGCTTTCGCATCTGTCACAGAAAGAGCCATGCTGCCTGCAGCCCTGAGGTCACAAGGCTTTGAGGTGGTGATGGGGCAGGGAAGGAATAGGCATGTGCTGCCAACTTACATAGTATCCTGACACTGTATCAGAATCTCCTCACACTGCTTGCAAATTTGGAGAAACTAATATTTCTCAGCCTAAGCTCAAATCAAAGATCTATTGTGACAGTAAGATGGGGACAGTCACTTCCTTTTCCTTTTTATATCATGTCTATCAGATGGTGAACCTGTGATCAGGGACTGGTTTATCTTTTAATCTCTCTGCATCACTTTGGGGGAAAAGGTGCATCATTCATTCATTCATTTATTACATTTCTATACTGCCCATTAGCTGAAGCCCTCTAGGCAATTTATAAAACAAAGCTTAAACCCATAAAAACTGGCATGGTATGATAAAACATTATATAAAACGGTAAGTAAAAAACAACAGCAGCAGCAGCAACCAATATAGTAACCCAAATATTATTTTTCTTTTTCTTATTATTTTCTTTCTAATCTTTTTGGTGGAAACAGGGAATACAACAATGTGCAAGAACAACTGCTGCTACTTCAGCTAAGCATTCCAGTGTCTACATTCTGGATCCAAGCTGATTTTTCTTTAAAAAAAAGAAATCAGGTTCCTTCCAGAGCAGGCAGTGTCCTGTACCAGATACAATAATCTCCTTCATTGCTCTGGTGTACTGTTGTATTATATTTTAAGTGGTTATATAGGCTCCGTGTTGACCTGAGAAGAGTTAATGCAGACCCATTATAGGAGGACAGGCCTGCTGCAGTCAGCTTTCCATCCCCTGTCAGGCCTCAATATCATGTCAACCCATTGTCCTGGATATTCATTTAAATGGAAAGATGCAGGTTATTTCCCCTGGGCACCTCAGCACGATCTGTGGCCATTGCCTGACAGGTAAATATGCATTAAAATGCCATTCTCCATCTATACTTTACCCAGCTTAAAACAATATTTTTATTTATTTAGTTAGTTAGTTGGTTTCTATACTGCCCATTAACCAAAAGCAGTTCCTCTTGCTATAATATCTGAGCAGTTTTAAAAAGCAACCATATTTACTCTCATCTATACTCATGTGTGAAACTAATTTTATTTGCCATCCTGCATGAGTGACAAACCAAGACCCAGAAAAACTCAGGGCTCATCCCACACCTTTAGGATGGCCAAGTTACCAGTGCAGCACTGGGCCCTTGGTGCCTTGAAAGGTTTCCAGCTTAAGAAGTAATTTGAAATAACAAAGCAAATAAATAAAATAGAAACACTTTTTGTCAGGTAACAAGTACTGGTCTTTGTAAAGCCAGTAAATCCAACATGCATCCAGGCTGCACTCATCTACATCCAACTTTCAAATAGCTCCCACCAGGAAGCATCTCAGAAAGCAAAGGTTTGTCTTTGCAGGTGGTTTACTCTAGAGTAAGTGCACATGGCCCCAATTCTGCCTGGGCCACAGTGTTCCAGGAGAAGAGGGCTAAACCTTCCTCTCCACACACCATTTCCCTCTGAAATCCCCCTCCTCATGGGAGGAAATGCAAAAAGCACTTTTTTCTTTATACTCTCCTGGGGTGGGGTAGGGTGGGGTGGGAGGTATGATATAAGGGGAAAACATGGTGGGGAGGTTTATTCCTTCCCTCCCAAATTGCCATGGCCCTGATCTAAATGATACAGCTCCACTTACACTTGAGTAAAACAAAAGGCAAAGCATTGGCACAGTATGTAGTTTGGCCCTTGGGTGCTGTACTGGATGGCACAATGAAAAGGAGGAGATTCTGGATTGACATGAAAGACACTACATTCAGTTTCAGCAGTTTATTGGCAGGACACCCCAGGAATCCCTCTCTGTCAGAAAAAAAACAGCAGCACTGTCAGGTAACCAGTATACCAAATTGACTATGAACTTTGAAAGCATAGACAGAGTTTTTTAAAGACATGAGTCATGTACACAGTTTCAGGGCAGTGATGAGATTCTGAATGGATGAGAAGGTGAGGACAATGGAAAATTAATACAGAAACATTGAGAAATAATTTTAGGCACCAGGAAAAGCATCATGACCCATCAGAGGCTTGAGTAACAGAGAACAAATAAAGCAATCAGGAGTTACAGAAATCTAACAGGTTTCAATGTTTTGGTTTTTAGAATCAGAGATAGAAAATTCCTTAAGACAAAGCATGAGCTGGCTGGGTATTTTAACATTGCAAAGGAAGCACAGCTTCCCTGAGCTTTCAGCAGTGTTTCAATTCTGTTTTGGCTGGACAATCAGGAGTTGAGAGCAGGTGGATCATTTGCATAGCTCAGGGCTGAACTAGAAAGGAAAAATCCTACAGATGGGGGCAGGGAGAGGACAGGCAAAGCTCTCCATATTTTAACGTATAAAATGTAAAACTTTTATTAGGGCAACTCCAAAAAATCATACAGATGTTAGAAGGCCATAAGGTCCAGCCCCCTGCTCAGTGCAGGACTTAAGTCACCCAACCAGATTCTAACCTGGCCTGACCCTGCTTAGCTTTCAAAATTAGGCAGAATCAGACATTTCAGGCTCTATAAAAGGTTGGCTCATGGGTCAGTATCCACCTCCAATATAGAACAGAACTTCCTAGCAGACCATACCTCGTGGTGATGAAGCTGGATTTTCTGCCTCAGAAACCAACATAACCTGGGTTAAACACAACAGCTCAACTGATGTGAAGCTTCACCACATATATGCAGATTATGCAGCAGCAGAAGGAGCATGAGCCTCCCTAAGAGGAGAGGGGGTATGCAATCCACACCTGACATGCAAGATTTCCCATCAAGTCAGACTCAGACGTAGATGGCAATTGAAAAATCAAATTCATGTGTGGTCAGTGGCTATAGACTCATTGAACAGTCACTGCTTTACAAGGTAAGAGGCATGTATTAAAAGAGTGAGTTGGGATGTAGCATTGATAGGCTTTGTAATACTTTGTTTATGTTTTCATGTCTTCCCCAAATGGTCCCGCCGCTTCCTGTACAAGGTACCATTAACTCATGAATCCCATTGCTGTAAGATTTTGCAAAGTCCAACTGTATTTTATTTTTTAAGGGATTAAACAAATTCATGGATAATGAGGCCATTAATCTTACATGTCAGGCATTCTGTGGGACTGGCAGAACGTGTGAGTGACCTACCAAGGGCAGGTGACTCCATAATTACCCTATGGGTATTTGAATAAATTTCCTGGAAACATTCATTTTGGGCTCGTTCCAGAATTCCCACACTGAGATGAGACAATAGTTGCTCTGATCTGGGGAAGCTCTTAAATTTTATTGTTGCATCTGCCCTCAGATAGGGAAGATGTCCTTCAGGTACCCAGCATTACTCCCAGACACCCCACAAGGTTCATGAAATCACGCAAGAAATGAGTGGAAATTGATCTGCACGGTGTGCGACCTTGTAATACCAGCAGAAGCGAAGCTGCCTCTTTGTGTATTGAGGAAGGCATAACTCAGCCTCTTGCTTTTCATTAACTTCTTCAGTGCAGTAGGTAAATTCTCACAACTACGCTAGAAATCTCCTCCTGGGCTTCAGTTTGAGCTCCCCGTCTTGGTTACCGTGCAATTCTTCTCAACAATGTATTCTCCATTGACTCATCCAATCTGAAGTTTCTAAAAAATCTGCCAGCACTCCGTTACACGACAGTTTGCACAGACCTACCCCAGCCCCCAAACACACATACCTCTCCCGCCGCTTTCCTTTTTTACTGTTGCTCAGTATGAAGTTTCATTCAGTGCTGGCTTGAAAATCTTGTATATTCTGAACCAGAACAGAAAGCTCAGTGGAATGTTTTCACTGGGAGTGTCACCTGTTTGCCTTCTATGAAATGGGATTTTTTGTTGTGCTTTGTGGGGATAAAATGGAGGTTCAACTTTATGGACACATACTCCACCTCTGTCTTGTACTCAGTATCTTGCCAAGTTGCTTTCTCCTGAGTTTCATCAGTTTACTTTCTGTGAAAAAGGGGCTGCAGCAGATAATTGTGGGTAAAATAAAGGGTTTTATGTTTGGGAACTGAAGACTCCCTCTCTGCCTTTTGCTGAGATGCTGCAGCAAGTCACTTTTCATGTAGTCACACCAGTTTGTCTTCTGGGATATGAATGTTTTGTGAGTGGCCACACACAGTATGGCAGCCATTTTATGACTGGGCAGCTCCCCATGGCAGCCATTTTGTGAGAGCACTCACAAGATTCTCAGAATTCTAAATCTCAAACCTGCTTATAAAGGTTGAAGACCAATGCCTGACCTACTTTTGTCCTGTCGAACAACTGGCAGCAGCTGTCCGTGACCTCAAGTGGAAGAGCTTATAGCCCAACCCAGCTAACCAGGACATTTTGCATGCAAAGATGCCTCCAGATAGTAAAGCATTTAACTAACCCATACAATACCCTGAAATGCCAGATCCTGCCTAATCTCTGAAGCTAAGCAGGGTCAGGCCTGGTTAGAATATGAATGGGTGCCTTGAGTGCTGCACAGTGCAGGGGGTTGGACCCAATGGCCTTCTAGACCCCTTCCAGAGGTATGAATCTCTCATCTTTGACATGTGGCAGGTCAACTACACCACGCTATTCCATTCAGCCTAATAAATGTACTTTGATGAAGTACTTAGAGATCCAAAGAACCACAGTTCCAGGGTTCCTGCAAAAGAAAGAAGTGGCTACTAAATTGAGTTATGATTTTAATTGGTTTAAATCTGCAAATATTCCCCAACTGTCAAGCAGGGAAACGTTTCAATTCTGCTGTTATGAAATCTCTGAAGTTGTCACAAGTTCAGGCTTCATATGTGAAAGGTATCTAGGATTAAATTAAATTAAATGCACATGGTGGGCATGTCGTGAGCAGAGCCAGCTGGAGCTGGGGGTCAGACTAGATGGCCCGGGAGAACACTTCTGATTCTCTGTTTCTATGTTTCTAAATGTATCTGGAAAGATTTATTTTAGCAAAATGTACCTTTTAATTAATTAATAATAGGCAGATAATAATTTATCTGCTGCCAAATAAAATTAAATAATAATTTTATAATTGTTTGCCAAATATAGATTTTAACTTTATTTTTAAATCTATATACAAAATATTCAAATAGATCACATGCAAAGCACACACGGAGGTATATTATTTATTCAAGTATTTAATTTTTTATATGCCATCCCAATACTAAAAGTCTCTGGACAGCTTACAAAAACAGAAAAACAAAAAACAGAGCAATCGTAACAATTATAAAAATATCATAACACGTTCGAAAATTATAAGAAAATCATGATGCAGTCTTTCTACCTCTGGCTTCCCAGGGGCCATAAGATATGGCAATGTAAGAAAAGAAGAGGAGGCCTGCAGGACCACACCTAGGGTTCATCGGGTCCAGTGGTCTGACCACACAGTGGCTGGCCAGTCCACCACAGGATCCCACAGGCAGGATCCCATAAGTGCTGCTGCACTTTCTCCCCTAATTTCTCCAGCAGCTGGTATGTACAAGTACATTGCCCCTGCCTCCATGAATTTCTTCAATCTTCTTTTACGAGTAAAGCCATCCAAATTGAAAGCTGTCTCACCAACTCATCAAAGTAAATTTAATGCTGCCGTATGCAAAGACATGCTTCCTTTTGCCTGTCCTGAATCTCCTGCGCTGTCAGCTACATGGGTTGACCCTGGGTTCTACTATTATGGGAGAGTAAGACAAATGTATCCCACTCCACCTTCTCTGCCATGCCCAATGGCATGTTGGATTTCCTCCTCCAAAGGTGGAGAGAGATGCCTGCCCTCAGAGATCTGGACTCCAGTGCCCCTTCCCAGCTACCACAGAAACATCCACATCACATATCCACTCCACCACTGGTGTGCTGGTGGGGACAATGTGATGTAGCAGTTAGAGCATTTGACTGAGACATGTGAGATCTGAGTTCTAGTCCCCACTCAGCCAAGAAACAAGCTGTGTGACTTTGGGCCAGCCACTGACTCTCAGCCTAACTGTCCTCACAGGGCTGTTGGGAGGATAAAATAGAGAGGAGAGTTGGGTAAGTGGCCTTGGGTTGCTTGCAGGGAAAAAAGGAGGATATGACTATGCTAAATTATAATAATTTATAATAATTATAATTAGTTTAATTATACTAAAGAAAGGCACACTGGGGCTGGGGTTTGGGGTACTGGTGGAAGGCATGGGAGAAGTTGGGGAGGCCAGGAAACCACACCTCTCCTAGTTTCCAGCCTCTCAACAACACTATCCTGGCATAGATTAATTCCCTCGATGGAAGAAAATCCGTTAAAAAGAAGAAATACCCTAGCAGGGAAGGAACAGGAAGGGGCAACTGCCCCTCCCTCACTGCTGCCCTCCTTGGATGTCTGGATATCTCGGAGCTTTTAGGTGGAAAGGTAAGGATGTTTGATATCCTGAGCTATACAGTGCAGTGTAGTAGTTAGAGGGTCAGATTGAGAATGCAGAGACTTGGGTTCTAATCCCTATTTAGTCAATCACTGTCTCCCAAACTAACCCACCTCACAGTGGTGTTGTGAAGTTAAAATGGAGAGGGAGAATCTTTTAACCCACTCTGAGTTCCTTGCAAGAAAGAGAGAAAAGGCAGGATATAATCAATGTTATAAACACATTATAGTAATAAAATTCAAAGTTCAATAGCACATTCACAACGAGTTCAGATAATATTACATCCTTTCATTGTATTTATCCGTACTGCATGCAGCTTCTGCTCTTGTCTATCATGGTGCATAACTCTCCCTATGAGCATCTGGGGTTAAGTTGGGGGTTTCATCATCAGGAATGAGGTGGTCCCAATTGGGATTGCTCTTCTCAACAAGTTGCCCCCATTCCCCCAGGTCTCCAGACGAAGATTTTTCAAATTGTTTCATGTACACTTTTAATACTTTTATGCCTCAAAAGGCAATTTGAGACCAAAACAAAAACAAAACCCCTCTCTCCACATTGATTATATGGTTAGTGTAGTTGACAGAAGAGGATTGTAACAAGATTTGGCAGTTTGTGGCTTACAACCATCATCTTGTTAGCGCACTACATTACTGGCTAAGGAAGCAGAGTCAGGAGCTAAACAGCAAACACCCTGATGGGTCTGTGCCTGCAGAGCTGCAAGGGAGGAATGGCTGCATTGCCCAACCCAGGAGGCCAGCGTGAAGCCAGGACCCTTCCTTGCATCTGGTTCTGATTAGGACAGGCTTGGTCAGCACCCTCTGAGAGCAAACACCCCACCAAGTGCCCCTGGAGCTGTTCCCCCTCTTCCCACTGCAACCTGCTTCTTCACCTGTCACTCGCCCGGCAATGGCAGTGGTGGGAAGGAGAAGCAGCAGCTGCCCAGGCTTCCCTGCTCCTGGGCACTCTGCTTGTCCAGCAAGCAAGTGGCAGCCATGATGAGGAAGAAGAGGAGGAGGAGGAGCAAGAGCAGCTGGAGACAAAGGTGGGGAGGAGGGAAGGGGCCCATGGAGGGCATCTTGCCCAAGGGCCATCCAGATCCTGAAGGTAGTGCTGGTATTTATTTATTTATTTATTTATTTATTTAAAACATTGTTATGCTGTCCCCATCGCAACAAAGCCTCAGGGCGGCTCACAACAAAAACAAAATACATAAATATAACAATTATACAAGTAAAAATATTAAAACCCAGTGCATCTCGGCTTAAAAGATTTAAAATCCTATAAATACAAATCAATTAACAATTAAAATAAGTTTAAATAAAAAGGTCTTAGCCTGGTGCTGAAAAACAAATAACGATGGTGCCAGGTGGACCTCTCTGGGGAGCGCATTCCATAGGTGGGATGCCACCGCAGAGAAAGCCCTCCTCCAGGTACTCATCCTCCTAATATCATTCACAGAGGGTTCCCGGAGAAGGGCCTCTCCCGCAGATCTCAAGGGGCAGGAGGGCATATATGGACGCAAGTGTTCCTTTAGATACCCAGGTCCCAAGCCGTTGAGGGCTTTATAGGTCATAACCAACACCCTGAATTGGGCCCAGACTTCAATTGGGAGCCAGTGGAGCTGACGGAGAACTGGGGTTATATGAGAACAATGCCCAGTCCCCATCAGCAGCCTGGCAGCTCTATTCTGCACCAACTGAAGTATCTGGACCATCTTCAAGGGTAGCCCCACGTAGAGCACGTTACAGAAATCTAATCGGGAAGTTACCAATGCATGTGTCACTGTCGCCAGGCAATCATTCTCCAGGAAGGGACGCAGCTGATGGATCAGCCAAAGCTGAAGGAAGGTGCTCCTCGCCACCGCCATCACCTGAGCTTCTAGAGACAGCTCAGGGTCAAGGAGCACTCCTAAGCTGTGAACCCTGTCCCTCAGAGGGAGTGCAACCCCATTTAGGACAAGGCCCAAGTCCCCCATCCCGAGGCCCGAACCACCCACCAACAGGACCTCCGTCTTGTCTGGATTGAGCTTCAGTTTATTGGCCCTCATCCAGCCCATTACCTCGGCCAGGCACCGGTTCAGCACAAGCACTGCCTCACCTGGATCGGTGGAAAATGAGAAGTAGAGCTGGGTATCATCAGCGTACTGATGATTCCGCAGCCCACACCTCCTGATGATCTCTCCCAGTGGTTTCATGTAGATGTTGAATAGCAGGAGGGAGAGAATGGACCCCTGTGGAACTCCATGGCAAAGCTGCCATGGTGCAGAGCCAAAGTCCCCCAGCACCACCTTCTGGAATCGGCCGTCGAGATAGGAGCGGAACCACTGCCAAGCAGTGCCTCCTACTCCCAACCCCCTTAGCCTATCCAGAAGGATACCATGGTCGATGGTATCAAAAGCCGCTGAGAGGTCCAGGAGAACTAACAGGGACGCACTCCCCCTGTCTCTCTCCCTGCACAGGTCATCATACAGGGCAACCAAGGCAGATTCAGTGCCATACCCGGGTCTGAAGCCGGACTGAAATGGGTCCAGATAATCAGTTTCATCCAAGAGTGCTTGGAGTTGTCCCGCCACCACCCGCTCTAGCACCTTGCCCAGGAACGGGATGTTGGCCACCAATTATAGA